>NW_022436971.1:1856007-1881313 GCF_009761245.1 Sapajus apella | reverse complement strand
CCACATCGGGCTATTTTTGTATTTTTAGTAGAGACAAGGTTTCTCAGTGTTGGTCAGGCTGGTCTCAAACTCCTGACCTCAGGTGATCCACCCACCTTGGCCTCCCAAAGTGCTGGGGTTACAGGCATGAGACACCGTGCACAGCCAATTATAATTTTTTTTAAATAAAAACTTTAGAACTCCTTTCAGATGAACTCTTAAGCCACTAGCCCTTTCATATGAGTTAGGGTGTCAGAGGCCATGGTACTATGTAATGTGGAGGTTCAAGTTAGAGTCAGAAGATTTTACCACTAAGCACTGTGAGACTAGAAAGGTACTTTTACTCTCAGGGCTATAGTTTCGTTGAATGCAAATAAAAGCACTTATTATGGTTAATGATATTCAGTAGATGTCCAGCAAATATCACTTGCAGGTATGAACTCCAATCTTTATATTAAATTAAAACATGAAAGCTTGTAATTAGATGTTTTCCCCTATACTTTTAAATCTTCAATTGAAGAACTGTAGTTGAAAATATCATTTTTTTTTCTGTTACTTTTATACTCTTTTACTTAGTTTATTCAGATTCTGGGGTTATTTAAAGAGACAGTGATGATTATTGAGAAAATTACAGAGCTACTGCATACAAAAAACAGCGTAACACCTGGCTTTACAAATAGCAGGTATGCAATAAATGTTAGTTCTTTGCCTTCTCAACCAGTTTCCTCAAAGCATTCACTGAAACTCAAATCCTCTTCTTGGCTCTCATTGAGCTGGATCATTAGGGTCTCAGTAGGTTTTTCCCCCCTTCAAAAAGATCTCATCTCTCTGATCTCAATCTGTTGGTCTCTAGGCTCTTGGTAAGGGTTGCTGCACTACACACCGCACAGGGCGGCCTTGCCGTCAGCTATAATTCTGAGATTACAGATTATGCTATCATTTTCTTTAAATGACCCAGTAAGACTCACACTCTGATTTGACGAATAGGTCCATATTTCCCAAATATATCATACATTTCTTCAGCTGTGATTTTGTATGGCAAATTTCTTATATACAATATCCGATTTACTTCAGGTGGAAGTCGAATCTAAAATGAGAAATATGTATTGTTATTATAATTAGGAGAAGTGCTACAATTTAAAAAAATTCTTAATGATACATAATACTAAAAAGCTGTGAATAAGAGGTATAATTTGATGTTTCTGAAAATGCCAAGATCTTTGAAAAAGCAACAGAGGCTGGGTGCAGTGGCTTATGCCTATAATCCCAGCACTTTGGGAGGCCAAAATGGGAGGATCACTTGAGCCCAGGAGTTTGAGGCTAGCCTGGACAAAAAAGTGAGACCCCCGTCTCTACAAAAAATTTTAAAACCTAGCCAGGCATGGTGGTAGGTACCTGTAGGCCTCCTCAAGCTTTACTGCCATGACTCCTGCTAACACCTGAGTTGGCCTATACCCTCTTCCCTGTCCATCCCAGGAAATGATCCTGATTCTTGTTTCTTAGAGAAAATAGACATGGCCAATTGGTAAATACTTTTCATCTATAACTACCTACTTTCCCTCTATTACTATGCCAACCTTCATCTACTCAAAACCTTCACTTCTCAACTTAACCTATCTTTCTTCCGTATCAATCTGCTGGATTGTTCCCATTGGCATAAAAATACACCTATATCACACATCTTTTAAAAAGTCAACTATCTGGCCGTGCGTGGTGGCTCATGCCTGTAATCCTAGCATTCTGGGAGGCCGAGGCAGGTGGATCACTTAAGGTCAGGAGTTCGAGACCAGCCTGGCCAACATGGTAAAACCCCGTCTCTACTTAAAGTACTAAAAGTTAGTTGGTCACGGTGGTGGGCACCTGTAATCCAGCTACTCAGGAGAAGGCTGAGGCAGGAGAATTGCTTGAACCCAGGAGGCAGAGGTTGCAGAGAGCCAAGATTGTGCCCCTGCACTCCAGCCTGGGTGACACAGTGAGAGTCCATCTCAAAAAAAAAAAAAAAAAAGTCAACTATCATCCAATTTCCCTACTTCCTGTTTATAGAATTCATGGGCAGAGTGTCTTTGCTGTTTCCAGTTTCTCAACTTCCACCATCTTTTCAACCCATTGCAATCAAGTTTTATCCACTGAAATGATTCCTATCATCAAGGCCATCAAAAGTCTCCATTTACATAGCCAGTAGTAAAGTGCCTATCTTTCCTTTCCTTTTTTTTTTTTTTTTTTTGAGTCAGGGTCTCGCTCTGTCGTCCAGGCTGAAGTGCTGTGCAGAGGCACAATCACGGCTTAAGGCAGCCTTGAACTCCGGGGCTCAAGCAATCCTCCCACCTTAGCCTCCCAAAGTGCGGTGATTACAGGCATGAGGCACATTGCCTGGCCTGACTTCATCTTATACCTCTAAACGTTTTGCAGTTGACTAATCTCTTTTTTGAGTTCTTTTTTTTAAGTCTCTGTAACACTGCACTCTCGAACACTAGAATGTAAGCAGAAGGACTTGTTTTATTCACTGCTATATTCCCAATACATAAGACTACTCTGGCACATAGTAGCTGTTCAATAGATATAACTGATCAATTATTTCCCGTATGGCAAGATAGTAGGTGCTAAAAAAAATACTGTTTCAATTAATATATTAATGAAGGATCCAAAAAGCTCCCAGGCCCTAGTTTTTGGTGAACCATTTAGTTAGTTATTGAGGACTCGTCTGCGCTATCGACTTTTAGCCGAGGAGATACTCCTAACGCCAGGTCCTTAGGTGCAGGTCAAGCAAAGAGGCTATAGGGGTAACACTATCACTGACACTAGGGTAGAGGCTGAGGAACTCTCAAAAGGGGTGAATGTAGAAATGTCGCTCAAGGAGCATATCTCTGAGGATGGGACCAGGATAATGTCTTCGTTGACAGGATAGGAATTCTGGGGTTCTCCGCTTTGCGGACGGAGGAGGGGCAAGAATGCTTCGATTCACGCTGCTGAGAAAGTCAAACCCGAAGTTCTCCCACCTTCCACAGAACACCCGACACTCACGTTCGCCCTCTTGGCCGCTTGCATCGCCATCTTGGCGGGCTGATGAGGTTACCGTAGCAAATACTAAAATTCCTCCGGACACCTCCGGATCTCGCTAGGCTTCGGGCGCTACACCGCGTTAGATGCAGGACTTCAACATCCAGGATCCGCGGGAAGCTCTAACAGCACCCCCGGAATAGCGCCGTCTCACGCCGAAACGCGCTGACGTAGCATCCCCCTTCGAATAGACTCCGGGGTAAAACCGAGCCTGAGCGAGACGCAAAGCCGGAAGATGGAAAGGCGAGCGTCCAAGACACTTCCGGGCTCCGTAGCGTAAAGGGCGGGGCGTAGCCTCCAGGCGAGATGTTCCGGTAGGGGAGGCCCTGAGCAGAGGGACCTGGGTGGAGGGGGCGGGGCCTGAGGAGGACGGTGAGCTGGGGTGGAGCCCAGGTGAGTAGCTGGGGGGCGGAGGAGGCGGGGCCTGAGCTGCGTTTGACAGGTGGGGTGAGACCTAGGTCAGTAGCGGGAGAGGGCGGGGTCTGAGGAGGGTGCTGAGAGCTGGGGCGGGGCCCAGGTGATACGGAAGGGGGCGGGGCCTGAGGAGGTGCTGAGCTAGGGTGGGGCCCAGGTGAGTAACGGGGCGGGGACACAGTGCCTGAGGAGGGTGGTAAGAAGTGGGGTGGGGCCTGAGGAGGGTGGTGAGAGCTGGTGCGGGGCCCAGGTGAGTATCGGGGAGGGGTCGGGGCCTGAGGGCGGTGAGCTGGGGCGGGACCCAGGTGAGTAGCGGGGAGGGATCGGGGCCTGAGGGCGGTGAGCTGGGGCGGGACCCAGGTGAGTAGCGGGGAGGGATCGGGGCCTGAGGGCGGTGAGCTGGGGCGGGACCCAGGTGAGTAGCGGGAGGGGGCGGGACCTGAGGAGGGTGGTGGAGGTGGAGCGGGGCCCAGATGCGTAGCGCGAGGTGGTGGGGCCTGAGGAGAGCGGCGAGAGGTGGGGTGGGGCCCAGGTGATTAGCGTGCGGGGACAGGGCCTGCTGTGGTGCCCCTTGGTTGCGGGGTGCGTGGGCAGGTGTAGAAGACGCGAGGTTGGACCTGGGCCTCTAGCCGTGCGCAAGGCAGAGTCTCCGGGATTCTGGCGGTTTGTGTCACGGCTGACGCTGTAACTATTCCCCGAATCTCAGACCCTGGAGGGGCCTTCAGGTTGAGCCTCAGCTGGTCCGGCCTCTGTAATTCCCACTGCGACGCCCGCCGGACTCCCACCTCACCCCCGCCTCAGCGGCCCGAGTCCTCTTGCTGCCCTACCAGTCCACTCTTTATTTCCTTAGACCACCAGCTTTTTTTACACGACTCTGGGGGAAGCACCCGGTTTCTTGCCTGTCTATTGTAAATCTACTCCAGGTTTGCTCTGCAAAGGCCTGGGGTGGCCGCATCCTGTCCTGCCCACTCCTCCTTCACTGGGGCAGTTCCAGGACGATCTTGCCCATGTTCTTGTTGGTCTCCATGTACTTATGGGCTTCCTGGATTTCGGTCACTGGGTAGATTCTGTCCACAACCGGCAGTAGACGTTGGGGGCCCTCCGTGGAGAAGTGGGGCAGAATTTGCTCCGTGAAAGCATTCACTAGCATTTGCTTGTACTGAGACAAGGGAAAGATCATCAGCCTGGAAGAGAGCCTCACCCTGCCCTCCACATCCTCCTCAGCTTTCCTGCTCTCTCTGAAATCACATGTCTGAAAAAGCACAGAGACACTTAACTACTCACTTCCCAGCATGTGTGTGCAATACCCCCCTGAAGGAGTGATGTGCCATCTCAGAATATGTCTGATAGATATATTTTTCATTTTGAGATGAAAACATTGGAGAAATTGTAGTTTCAGAAAAGACTAGCTGACCTGCCTCTTCTTGCATGCAGCAAATCATAAAGATTCCTCTGGGAGGGGTAGCCTTCTCATACTAGGGCAAGAAAATAGCACTTACCACCAAAGACTGGAAACGGGGCTACAATGGATCTGAATAAATATGCTTAAGGAAGTAACCCTAATCTTCAACTAGTTTTACGCCCCCTTCCCTGCCCTATATATCTCCTAGTGACTTCCCTAGAAATTTACCATCCCTAGCCAGACTTTGTGTTGTTATTTCTTCTCAAATTTATTGTTCTTTGTCTAAAAATTACAAAAGCATCTTACTTTGGCCACTTCTTTAGACTTCACTCTCTTGTGAAGATCCCTATATACATATAAAATGAATAAAATCTGGTCAGGCACACTGGGTCACACCAGTAATCCCAACACTTTAGGAGGCCAAGGTGGGTGGATCACTTGAGCCCAGGAACTTGAGATCAGCCTGGGCAACATGGTGAAACCATGTTTCTATAAAAAATACAAGCTGGGCATGGTGGTATGCCTTTACTCTTAGCTACCCAGGAGGCTGATTATGCCACTGCACTCCAGCCTGGGTGACAGAGTAAGACCCTGTCTCAAAAAAAAAGAAAAAGAAAAAAAAGTACATGCTTATCAATTTGGTTTCTAGATCCAGCTGAAGAAACCACATAGGAGCTAAAGAGGGGTTACAGGTGATCTCTGGCTCCCCTGTACCTCCAAATGTGTGACTTCTGTACCAGATAAAGACTGAAGCCTGAAGTAAAATGTTAGTGTCACTGAAAGCCTAAGAATTGTCTTTAAATAAAGGCTTCACCCAGGAGGCAGCCACAGATAGGACTCATAGGCTCAATGCAAAAAGGATGCTTAAGCTCTCTTGTCCCTCAGGAGGTATGAAACCTTATGGTGGAAACATTCGCAAAGTTGGTACCCAGTAGACTGACAGATGGAAGATTTCAGGAGCATATAATCTTTTTTTTTTTTTTTTTAATGGGGTTTTGCTATGTTGCCCAGGGTAGGGTGCAGCAGCTATGCACAGGCGCAATCATAGCTCACTGCAGCCTCGAAACTCCTGGCTCAAGCAATCCTCCCCCTCAGCCTTCCAAGTTCCCAAGCTGGGACTACAAGTGAGTGCCACTGTGCCGGGCATGGAACCTATCATCTGTTGAAGGCCAAGGCTTACTTAGTTTTTACTCACCTAAGAGTCTTTCTTAGCACATTGAGATGAATTCGGCCTTTGAAAACAAATTCTTGGAATTACTAGAAGTACTTCCCAATATGGTCTGAGCTTTGTTCATTCTGTTAGAATGTTCAGATAATATTTGAAGTATCAGCTACACTCTTCATGATACTGAAGGCTCTATCAACCAATCTGAATCAGTTCTCTGAAATCAGGTTCCCAATTTATCTTCATAAGGGCAGGTTTCTTCATAGAAACTAACCTCCCTAACATAACATAGAACTTCCTTTCTTGGGATAATGTAAATGAACCATAATTTTTCTGGGTTAAATCACGTTTTCTTTTCATTCATCACTCACCTTATTGTCCCTAGATCTCAGCAAACTGGTGATCAGACTTCCTCGCTTAAAAAGTAGCTTTGATAACAGGGGCCCATTGATGTCAGCTCCTCCTATCAGACCATAGAGAATCCAGCGACCATCAAGAGCCAGGCAGTTGACATTCTTCTCCCAGTAGGATCCGCCTATGCAGTCTAGAATAAGATTAACTCCAGCACCTTCCATAGGAAACAGATTTGTGATGTTTGATATAGAAAGCTTGGTGCAAAATAAGATACCATGATATATTTGTAGATTATGGATGTAAATAAATACAGATAAAATGGTAAATCTATAGGTTGGAATTAAAAACACTGCTTGAAAAACCATTGTAAATGGAGTTTAGATAGCAGAGCTCTGTCATAGCATGTGTTCACCCTTTATGATGCCTAGCTACAGCAAGAAGGAAATGAGGCAACACCATGACCTAGAATCTCCTCTCATGCCAAAATAAGTACAGTCCCACTGACACCCAGACATGACTGAGAACAGAATACAGGAGGTCCAATTTAGGCTAGTTGTTCACATCGAAGTTAAAAAGTGTCTGCACTGGGTTACTGGAATTATAGGCTTGCTAGCTTTGCTTTCATCTCTCCTTTTCTACCCATATGAAAAATGGAGGTTGGGCTCAGTGGCTCACGTCTGTAATTTCAGCACTTTGGGAAGCCGAGGCGGGCAGATCACCTGAGGTCAGGAGTTTGAGACCAGCCTGGCCAACATAGTGAAACCCCGTCTCTACTAAAAATACAAAAATTAGCTGGGCATGGTGTATGCCTGTGATCCCAGCTACTTGGGAGGCTGAGGCTGGAGAATTGCATGAACGTGGGAGACGGAGGTTGTAGTGAGCCGAGATCACTCCATTGCACTCCAGCCTCAGCGACAAAGTGAGACTCTGTCTCAAAAAAAAAAAGGAAAGAAAAAAAGAAAAACGGAAAGGGATAAGCCAAAAATAGACAGATCTGGCTTTGGAATACAGGGATGTGCACATCTTCTCACCCATTTAGGGTGCTACCACTCAACCCTACCATGGCCAACTCTAAACTGGTCTCTTCCCCAAGCCTCCTGTTACCTAAGTGTGGAATGCCAGTTGGGAAGAAAAGGTGCTGGATAATTCTAGACCAACTCTGCATGATTATCCGCTTTCTAAAGTGTGGATGAATCATATCTCTTGCAAGAATGCATATGGAAACCATCTTAGATCTAGATATGACTACCTGTCTCTAGTGGTCAAATACCATAGTACTAGAATTTGGCCAGGGTAGTTGTTGTGCACTTAGTAGAGGCAAGACTGAACCATAGCATTGGCAACTTTGGGACTGGTGGGGATTTTATTTAATCATCTCTCATATTCCTGCTGAACTGTAGAAGCAGTTGTTTACCTTTGGTGAATTTCAGCGTTGCCTCAGAGAAATCCTCTTCTTTGTAATTGAATCCAGCAGCTGCTCCAAGCTTTTCTGCCATTTGAAGCTTCTGCTGGGAGCCAGCTGTGACCAGAGGAATGGCTCCAGCCATCCGGGTGAGTTGGATCGCAGCTGTGCCCACACCACTCAGTCCTGCATGGATTAGCACGTGGTGTCCAGCCTGAACGTTTCCTGTGACAGAAAGTATAGGGTTCTCTTTACTTTGCAACTGCTGCACAATCCCCACGCAAACATATTCTATCAAGATCACCTGGCCGTTGCACCAAATACCAAATCAATATTTTGCTTTTCCTTTTTTATTGGGGGGAAGCTGGTGGGGTAGGATGCTGTGACTCAAACACAAACTGTCTTGCTTTCTTTAGAGAGCATGTTCTTTGGAGAAAGAAAAAAAGCATATTGACAGTCCCTTTTTGTCTTATTACCTCTGGCTAAAGTGGAAAACAGGCTTTTGAAACAGGGCTATAAGCAGCCCACATCCATAATCTCTATTTTACCTATGATATAACACCAAAATGCACATCTCTGACTTACACCTGAATAAGTGAGAACAACTATCATTCCCATGGTCACCACCCAAAGCCAGTCCTTCTAGAGTCTGAATCTGACCACCAGCTAGTCTTCCTGATCCAGGCAACACACAGCCACCAGGCTCCTCTTCCTAAGATGGCACTTTCATTATGTTACTTCCTCCTCACAATGTAAACTGCTTCTCCATTGGCTTTTGCATTGAATCCAGACAGCCTGATATTCAAGGACACCATGATCTGACCCCAGCCTCATTTTTCACAAGTGACAATAGTCATCCTTCACTACTGAGTACAGTGGCTGGTCTCACCTTGATACTCTCTTTTTCTTCGAGACAGAGTCTCACTCTGTCACCCAGGCTAGAGTGCAGTGGTATGATCATGGCTCATTACATCCTTGACCTTCCTGGGCTCAGGTGATCCTCCCACCTCAGCCTCCTGAGTAACTGAGACTACAAGCATGCACCATCATACCTGGCTAATTTTTGTATTTTTTATAGAAACAGAGTTTTGCCATGTTGCCCAGGCTGGTCTTGAACTCTTGGGCTCAAGTGATCTGCCTTCCCAAGTGCTACAATTATAGGTGTGAGCCATCTAGCCCTGCCCATACTCTTTCTTAGGCCACCTTAGCATGCCTTTTTCCTTCACAAGTCTACCCGCCCTTCAAAGCCTTCTCTTCCAAAAAGCTTCCTGACTACCCTTCTCCACACCAACTTTTCCCATCTCCGGCTTCTATTATGGTTAGAGACAGGGCTCTCCTTCCAAACTCTATGGTCATCTGATCTTATGCATATGTTGCCTTCCCAGTTACTCTCTTCCCAGTTACTTCCCTGTGTTCTTTAAAGGCAAGGACCAAGTCTTCTTAGACTCCCTTATGTGAGTTCTTGACTGGCCCCAGTGGGATTTAGGAGGAATAAATGAGTCGATTGGCCCCTTCTGTTGCAATGGGAACCCCAGAGAGAAGCTCAGCATGATTTTGAGAAGCTGGGACTGCTGTTGGGCCTCCGGTGTTAAGATGTACATAGGCCTCCTATCCAGTGTTATCCAGGCCTTCTATCTGCTAACCATGATTCTCAGCCTCAACATCAAACTCTTCTAACATGGTTTGAGGACCTGACACTACAGGTGGTACAGCAGGGCCTGGGAGTGCCCTGGAGGATTGCTGGGATTCAAGGTGGCTGATTTATGAAGGTGTTGAGCCACACCATGTGGAGTGAGCATGGAGGCCTCCTCACCCACAAGATGTAACAGCTGGAAGGCAGTGAGCCAGGCCTCTGGGATGGCTGCAGCCTGGAGCAGGGTCAGTCCCTCTGGGATAGGCATGAGGAGCCCCTCGGGGACAGTGACATACTGAGCCTGGCCCCCACCGGGCAGTAGAGCCATGGCTGCATCCCCAATCTTCCATTGTCCCTGGCAGCCAGGCCCCAGCTCTGCCACATGTCCAGATGCCTCGAGCCCCAAAATGTTGCTGGCTCCTGGAGGTGGGTCATATTGGCCTTGTCTCTGCAGAGAAAGAAGTGCACTAAGCAGTGAGCATGATCAGAAATCTGTGTGTCACCACCCTTGACCCCTCTTCCAATATCCCTGCTTTTTTCATTTTCAGAAAGAAATTTCAGGATGAAATCAGGTTTTTGTAAGTCAGGAGAAGAGAAAGGAGAGGCCACTGGTTTTATGCAAATAAACTGGAGGTCACATGATCAGTGGATGTTATAACTGGTAGAGTCCTTAGCTATTTACTTTGTTTGAACCTCTTGCTTTACGAATGGAGAAACTGAGTCCCAGGCAGGGAAAAATTAGTAGTGGGATTAGGAACAAAACTGTGGACTCCTTGATGATGGTTCCCATGCATCAAACACTAGGCTCTGTGCTCACTCACCCCAGTCCTCAGAAGCTGTAGAGCAGAGGGACTTAACTAGGAGTGTGTGCCAGAGCCACCAGAGGAGTATTTCCAAAGTACACTTGCCTCAGCCCCCATCACGCTTCTCTTGTACCCCAGGGGATTCTAATGCACATTTCTGAATGACCCCAACCAATGCAGCTGGCCCAGGTCAGTGAATCAGTAGCAGATAGAAGAAAATTCTCAGAGTACTGCCCACTGTCAGCTGTGGGACTCTCAGAGTGGAAAGAGCTAAGAGGTCTTTGGAGCCACAAAGACCTCAGCTTGAATCCCAGCTCTTCTGATTGCTAGTGTTGTGGACTTGGGTTTTCTGCTTAACCTTGCTTCAGTTTCTTATCTGTAGAATGAAGAGGGTGAACTGGGTAGCCTGGGGAGTAAATGTGCCCACACCCCACAACAATGTTAGTTCCGCCCTCCTTATCAGGAGGCCTGAGCTGCTGTGGATTAGCAGGGGGTGGATTATGCTTTGCAAATACCCCCACTTGTTTTGTGTGAACCAAGGAGGCTTTCTGGGTTTAGGTCTGGGAAGCCCCAGCGCACCTGCCTGCTGAGTGTGGGGCGGTGCGCGCCTTCACATTTGGTCAGTGTTCACTGAGTGCTGTTGAGAGGGAGGCTCTGAAGTCCCGCCCGCCCCGGCACGGCTGAGCCCGAGGTACCTGCATTAAGTCCGCCCGGTTCAAGGCGCTGGCCGCCACTTTCAGGAGGACTTCACCCTCCCCCGGGATGGGCTTGTCCACCTCCTTCACGTAAAGGTTTTCTGGTCCACCCGGCTTGTCAAAGTGCACGGCTAACATGTTCTCTGAGGACACAGGGCAGGACAGGAAAGGGCAGGGCAGGGGCCGCTGTGTCCTCGCGGAGCAGCCCAGCTTCAGGCCGGCACCGCGGCGCCCCCTGCCGCCCCGCGCCTTGCTGCGCTGTTCTCCCGCAGACCCGGCCCCAGCCCCGCGCTCCTGCTTGGGAGTTCCCCAGCCGCCTCCAGACCAACCCCACCTGGAACACAGATTGGAACAGCGGGAAGTGGGATGGCGGTACCGGACTGGAAGCGGCAGAGAAGAACAACGACGAAGAGCGTCAGGCAAATCACACTCCCTCTGAGTTGGAAGCCCCCAGCCCGACCCGGGTCCCCAGCGCCCTTGTGAGTTACTTACTCCTGGCCCGGCCCACTTCGTGGAGGCGCTGAGTGGTTCTGGCTCCTGCGGGTCCCAGTAGCAGAGCCCGAGCCCCAGAGCCCTAGGACTGCCTCTGCCACCACCGGAATGGACGGCTGGACTCTGGGCAGCCGGAGGGGTGGGGCTGAGCAGAACTACCCTTCCTCTTTTCCCTTTCCTCCTTTCCCCTTTAAAACGCAAAGTTAGAAGCAAGCAAATCGGATTTTCTTGTCCTTTTAGCCTGTAGAAAAAAAGTCTTTCAGCTTGGGAGAAAATGCGATTCTAGCTCTCACTGCAAGGAGAGGAAACTTCCCTCTCTCTAGGGAAAGAGACCCAACCTCTTGGCAGGCGGATTGGTCCATTTTCCAGGCAAGGCCAGGCTTTTGGCACATTTAATGTAACAGGCTGGCATCCTGCCCATCTTGAGTATGAGTGGGCAAATGGGGTGCTGCTAAGAGAAGAGAGAGGAGCAGTTGGGGGGATGGGGAAGGAAGGCAAAACGCAGTCCTGGGATCCCTTAACACGCCCCCTCCTCCTGACAGTCCTGGGGGAGGGGTTCAGCTCCCGGAGAAGGATGCTGGCGATTTTGACTGAGTAAAAGCTGTATCCATAAGCTACATCAAGGTTTCTCAACTTTGGCACTATTGACATTTTGGACTAGATAATTCTTTGTTGTAGGAGATTGTCCTGTGCATTGCAGGATATTTAGCAGCATCCCCGGCCTCCTCCCGGTACATATCCATAGCACCCCTTGTAAATTCCTGTTTTAGTAGGAACCTCCCATCCTTGACATCTGATTACCTTCGATATCTGATCAAGTTCCTCATCCTCCACCATCCCCCAAGTGATTGATATCCGACCACTGTGGCCTGTCTTCAGTAAGAATCCTGTTAGGTCAGTTTAAATAGAATCCCCCTTACCCCTGATGCCTCTTCTTACTCATTTTCCAACCATTGACCCCTACACTGCTCCTTGGCTATTCATTCCCACTTGTCCATGATGCATTCAGAGTTGATCCCGACCTGTCTTCTCCACTGCAAGACCCCGTTGCAGTGGTCGCTGTACCTGTAGTGATGGTGCTGAATAAAGTCTTCCTAAATGTGCTTCAACAAGTATCATTGAATAATTATTTCTTTAAGACAACAGAGCAAAAGCCTATAGAGATGGAAATCTTAAAATGATGGGACTTAAGGAAACATTCAGGAGGTCCTGCTATGAGAAAAACAGGAATTTTAGAAAAAGGAAGAGGAATGGATGAAGAAGACTCAATAGTTAAACAAATAAATTCTAATAATACCAACCACTAAGTATACTAAAGTATCCCAAGAAAACTAGGAATTGAAAGTGCCTAAGATTTTATCTTTGTGAGGGCCGGCACAGTGGCTCAATCCTGTAATCCCAGCACTTTGGGAGGCTGAGGTGGGCAAGTCACGAGGTCAGGAGATTGAGACCATCCTGGCTAACAGCAACAGAGCAAGACTTCGTCTCAAAAAAAGATTTTTATCTTACTGAGCCCCTTGGTCAATGCAATCTTGTTGTAATCTTATAGTGTATAATAAGAAATATATATTTTTGGTCTTTGTCCTGGGTTCCTGCAATAGCACATTTAAAACCTTTGTTATTTTCTGAATAAGATCTCTTTCTTTCTTTTTAATTTTCTTTTAGTTTAACTAGATATAGGGTCTTGGTATGTTGCCTAGGCTGGTCATGAACTGGACTCAAGCAATTCTCCCACCTCAGCCTAAAGTACTGGAATTATAGGCATGAGCCACTTTGCCTGGCCAATAAGTGTCGTTTATTCTAATAATGTGTTCTTGTACAGAGCTCCTAAAACCCTTGGAATTTCTTATGTGATAGAAGTGACTTTTTATATTCATAACAAGCCCTTATGAGCACAGTGGAGTTTATGCTAATAAAGTGACTTGGGGTGGGGGCCCTAGATAGCTTCAGAACGAGCTGGTCACCAGAAAGACCCTGGGAAAGGGAAGCAGGGGAGATTACGTGCTATAAAAACTCTTTTTTGTTGTTGTTGAGACTGAGTCTCACTCTATTGCCCAGGATGGAGTGCAGTAGCTTGATCTCAGCTCACTGCAACCTCTGCCTCCTGGGTTCAGGCAATGGTCCTGCCTCAGCCTCCTGAGTAGCTGGGACTACAGGCATGAGCCACCATACCAGGCTAATTTTTGTGTTTTTAGTAGAGATGGGGTTTCACTATCTTGGCCAGGCTTATGTCGAACTCCTGACCTCAGGTGATCCACCTGCCTTGGCCTCCCAAACAGCTGGGATTAAAAGTGTGAGCCACCCCACCTGGTCCTAAAATCTCCTGAACAATGAAATTTGGTGAGCTTCCTAGCTGGTGAACACATCCACCATGGGAAGGTGATGTGATATACCCCAACTCCGTGGGGACAGAGGCTCCTGCACTTGGGACCCTTCTGGACCTCATTCTACATACCTCTTCACCTGGTTGTTCATCCCTTTATAATTTTTTTTTTTTTTTTTTTAAAGCAGAGTCTGGCTCTGCTGCCCAGGCTGAAATGCAGTGATGCAATCTTGGGTCACTGCAAACTCTGTCTCCTGGGTTCAAGTGATTCTCCTGCCTCAGCCTTCCAGGTAGCTGACATTACAGATGTGTGCCACCAAGCCCAGCCAATTTTTACATTTTCAGTAGAAACAGGGTTTTGCCATGCTGGCCAGGTTGGTCTTGAACTCTTGGCCTCAAGTGATGCACCTACTTCGACCTTCCAAGGTGTTGGGATTACAGGCATGAGCCACTGCACCGAGGGTATGATATTCTTTATAATAAACTGGTAAACATAAATGTTTCCCTGGGTTTTGTGAACCGTTCTAGCAAATTATCAAACCCAAGGAGGGAATCATAGAAATCCCTGATTTATACATTCAGTTGGTCAGAAGCATAAGAGGCTTGGATTTTCAGTTGGCATCTTTAATGGGGGCAACATTGCCAGACTGAGCCCTTAATCTGTGGGATCTGACACTAACTGCAGGTACAGAAAGTCAGAATTGAATTGTGGAACACCCAGCCTGTGTCAGAGAATTGGTTGATATGGGATAAAACCTGCATATCTAGTGTCAGAAACGAAGTGTTCTGTGTGAGAGCGTAGAAACTGTGTGGTTTCCCTGATATGGGAAAATATATTTAGTAGAAATGTATCCAATTATGAAAGTTGGGAAATGGGCTGGGCGCGGTGGCTCACACCTGTAATCCCAGCACTTTGGGAGGCCAAGGCAGGTGGATCAGTTGAAGTCAGGAGTTTAAGACCAGCCTGGCCAACATGGTGAAACCCCATCTGTACTAAAAAGGTAAAAATAAGCTGGGTGTTGTGGTGGGTGCCTATAGTCCCAGCTTGTTCTTTATAAAAACCAGTAACATGAATGAAATGTATTGTGAGTTAGAGCTGGAAAACAAGAGATAGCCAAAGACTGGGAATGAGGAAGGAGATATAACCACAGACATAGGAGTGATTAAAAGAAGAATAAATCAAATTAGTTGAAACTCTATAGCAACAAGTCGTAAAATCTAGAAAAAATGGAAGACTTTCTAGCAAAATTACTTCTTTCTACCCAATGGGTGGAGTATTTTCTCCTCATTCTGTTGATGTTGGGTTTGGCGCTCTTACTTTGGTCAATGATGAGTGAGGAAGCCATGATCAGTTTCCATCAGTCCCTTTGCCCTCCCGCCACCCACAGGTAGCCTCTATTTCACCTTGTCCCCTAGTGAGAAACACTCAGGGTAGCCCTGAATCCAACCTGTTGTCTTGGGACCAGCCCAGCACAGTCACAACCGAGGAAGAAGTAGACATTTGTTGTTGTAAGCTGTTAAGATTTGGGGGTAGTTTATTTTTGCAGCAAAGGCTAGTTAATAAAGATAAAAATGTCTTTAAAAAATTATCTGGGAGGAGGGGAAACGAGGACTCATTGTTTAATGGGTACAGAGTTTCAGTTTTGCAAGATCAAAAATGTTCTGGAGATGGATGGTTGTGATGGTTGTACAATAACATAAATGTACTTAATACCACTGAACTTAAAATGGTTAAGATGGGAAGTTTTAGGTTATGTATATTTTCCTACACTTAAGAATAAATAAATAAGAAAATGTAAACAAAAGCCATATAAGAGTAAAGAGAATAGTATAATGAGCCCCTGTATACTCATAATGCAACTTCAACAGTTATCAATACCTGGCCAGTCTACTTAGTGCTTCACAACAGGAGACACATAATGTCTAATTGAATCTCACTTTGTGATGTTAAGACATTGGCTGGGCGTGGTGGCTTATGCCTGTAATCCCAGCACTTTGGAAGGCTGAGGTGGGCAGATCACTTGAGGTCAAGAATTTGAGACCAACCTGGCCAACATGGTAAAACCCCATCTCTACTAGAAATACAAAAATTAGCCGGTCATGGTGGCTCGAACCTGTAATCCCAGCTACTCAGGAGGCTGAGGCAGGAGAATTGTTTGAATGCGGGAGGCAGAGGTTGCAGTGAGCCAAGATGGCACCACTGTACTCCAGCCTGGCCGACAGAGCAAGACTCTGTCTCAAAAAAAAAAAAAAAAAAAAGAAGAAAGAAAGAAAGAAAAAAGACATTATTGGGTTCACGTATTGTCAATTGGCTTACTTCAGTATAAAGTTGTCCCAGTAGCTTTCTTGCCTAATTGTTTCATTAGCTATTGATAATCATTGTCTAGATTGGTGCCTCTCGGTGGTTTGGGTCTGGGTCCCTCCCAAATCTCATGTTGAATTGCAATGCCCAATGTTGGAAGAGGAGTGTGATGGGAGGTGATCGGATTGGGGGCATTGCTGTTTTCATAGCAGTGAGTTCTCAGGAGATCTGGTTGTTTATAAAAGTGTGTAGTACTTCCCCATTCTCTCTTTTTCTCCTTCTCCAGCCACATAAGATGTACCTGCTTCCCCTTTGCCTTCTGCATGATTGCAGGTTTCCTGAGGCCTCCCCAGCTATGCTTCCTGTACAGCCTGTGGAACTGTGAGTCAATTAAACTTCTATTCTTTATAAATTACCCAATCTCAGATAGTTCTTTATAGCAATGCAAGAATGGACTAATAAAATAGGTATCACCTGGGGGTCTTGTTAAAGTGTACATTCTGATTCAGTAGGTCTGGAATGAGGCATGATATTTTGCATTTCTTTTTTTTTTCTTCTCTTCAACAACACAAAATAATATATTTTGCATTTCTTTTTTTTTTTTTTAACAAATCTACTTCCATTTCAAAAGAAATTAATCTAGAATAGTTGGTAATATACAACATACTTTTATGTTTCTTTTATGGGTATCTACATAATACAAGTTCATTTGTATATGTGCAATATATAATAGCCCTATGTTAGATATGAGTCCTAACAGGATGGAAATATTTTCTTGCAATACTACTTTATGCCTATGAAGGGTGTGAACTTGCAATGTCTTCCTGTCGTAAGCCTAAGTTAATGACAGTGTCCTCTCAAAATTTTTCATAAATTATTGACCTGATTTCATTTTAAAAATGGATTCAGCAAATATGAAAATAGAAAGTCCTGTTATTTGTTCATTCATAATATGAGGGAAAAAAAGAGATGATACCTTCCTCTATAGAAAAAGTGGGTTTAGAGAACAGTTCTGGTAGTATTTCACATGGTAAAGTATCAAAAGGTCTAATAAGCAGCCCCCTTGCTCAGGAATTAAAATGATTTCAATGTGTTTCTCTTTCAAATTGCTTAGTAACTCCAAGCGATGTTCAAACTATGGGGGCTGATTACTGGCACTGAGTTCATCAAATTTAGATCTCTCTTGAATAGGGACATTATAGAAATCAAGAGCATCTCTAACCCTGCACATCTGGTGGAGCCTGGAGTTAGGGACTACATGACCCAAGTCATCAGCTAAGTGTGCTAAGAGATTCAACTTCAGATGATGATCTTCCAGGGAGATGTCTCGCCAATCATCTCTAGGAAGAGTTGAACCAAAAACTTCTTTAAGATAAGATTCCAAATGACTCTGGATCTTCAGGTGGTGTGTATGCTCAGCTTCATAAGGGTGGACACACTGGGATAGTTTCCTTTTTCATTTCTTCTACTGTCTCAGCAACCACTGGGTCTTTCTCTTTTCTGGATCGAGACAAAATTCTCTATGTGGTGCCCGAGGCTACTTACATAAAGACTCTTCTGGTAATGCCGGATACAGATCGCACCACCATCTTCAATGAGATCCATGGGCTTTTTTGTTTTCTTTTAGACAGAGTCTCACTCTATTGCCCAGGCTGGAGTGCAATGGCACAATCTCGGCTCACTGCAACCCCCGCCTCCTGGGTTCAAGGCATTCTCCTGCCTCAGTCTCTGAAGTAGCTAAGACTACAGGCATGCACCACCACCACATCTAGCTAATTTTTGTATTTTTAGTAGAGATGGGGTTTTGTCATGTTGCCCAGGCTGGACTCAAACTCCTGACCTTAAAGTCCTGATTCCCCAAAGTGCTGGAATTACAGGCATGAGCCACCACACCTGGCCAAAATTTTGCATTTCTAACAAGCAAGGGCCTAGATTATTTCATTAGAGCTTTCTATTCTTTTATCAATTATTTGGTTATTCTGAGGTATAGCTTGAACATACAAGAAAGACATGATAAATGTTATTTGCTAACTTTCAAAATAATAATCTTCCAAAGGTGATCAATGAATTTTTAAAAAATCAGTTATGTGCTCAGAAACTTAAGTATAATTTATGTGTTTCAAGCCATTCAAGTTATTCTTTTTAAGGCTCAAATTGTCTCATATTTGGCTAGTGGGGCCCTGCTTTCTGGTTAGACAAGGTGTTTCAGGCTCATCTTGTACATTTCCTGCCTCAAATCTGGAATCAATCATTTCTCAACAAAGCCTGGGTTTCTGTGATTGGAAAATGATATTTAGAGACCACAGTCTGTATTTAAGGGGTGCTTATTGCTATGAGATAGATATTTTCTAGCTCTATCCATTGAGAAATAACAAGAGGTTTTTAGTCCTTTTCAATGGATAGAGCTAGAAAATATCTTTTTATTTTTTAAGAGAAAATGCATGAAGAATTCTGATAGTTTCAATTTACCCTGAGGGCTAAAGGGCTTTAACTTAACTTCTTCTTCTTTGTTTACTTTTTCGAGACAGAGTCTTACTCTGTTGTCCAGGCTGGAGTACAATGGCATGATCTTGACTCACTGCAAACTCTGTCTCCCTGGTTTAAGTGATTCTCATGCCCTCAGCCTCCTGAGTAGCTGGGATTACAGTCCTGCACCACCATGCCTGGCCGATTTTTGTATTTGTAGTAGAAACGGGCTTCACCATGTTGGCCAGGCTGGTCTCCAACTCCTGACCTCAAGTAATTCCCCTGCCTCGGTCTTGCAAAGTGCTGGGATTACAGGTGTGAGCCACTGAGCTTGGCCTAACTAAACTTCTTAGAGTTTTTTTCTCCTGAAACTCATGGCTTCTGATGATATAGATATATTTGCTTTTGTTGTTGTTGAGATAGGGTTTTGCTCTCTCACCCAAGCTGGGGTGCAGTGACATAATCATAGTTCACTGCAGCCTTTATGTCCTGGGCTCAAGTGACCTTCCTGCCTCAGCCTCCTGAGTAGCTCAGAATACAGGTGCATGCCACCACACCTGGCTTTTTTTTTTTTTGGTAGAGATGAGATCTTGCTGTGTTGCCCAAGTTAGTCTCAAACTCTTGAGCTCGAGCAATCCTCCTGCCTCACCCTCCCATTACAAGCATGAGCCACTGCACCCCTATTATAATTATTTATAGTAACATGATTATTGAAAGTTTATAATTTTCTTGGTATCTTTTTGTTCATAGGCTATATCCCCAAATAAGGACATACAGTCAAGTTACTGTGTTCTATTTATTATTATTATTATTTTTGAGACAGAGTCTCACTCCATTGCCCAGGCTGGAGTGCAATGGCATGACCTCAGCTCATTGCAATCTCTGCCTTCTGGGTTCAAGAGATTCTCCTGGCTCAGCCTCCCAAGTAGCTGGAATTACAGGTGCGCACCACCATGCCCAGCTAATTTCTGTATTTTTAGTAGAGACAGGGTTTCACCATGTTGGACAGGCTGGTCTCAAACTCCTGACCTCAGATGATCTGCCCACCTCAGCCTCCCAAAGTGCTGGAATTACAGGCATGAGCCACCATGCCCAGCAAGCTATTGTGTTCTTAATTTCACATCAGTTGAAATTATTCCTTTCTCGGCAGGGAGCGGTGGCTCATGCCTGTAATCCTAGCACTTTGGGAGGCCGAGGTGGGTGGATCACCTGAAGTCAGGAGTTCAAGACCAGCCTGGCCATCATGGTGAAACCCATCTTAAAAAAAAAAAAAAAAAAGAAATTATTCCTTTCTTTGTGGCTAATCTATGAACTAGAAATAAAATTCAGTATATTTCTTTGATTTTAGGGATTCATTTTTTACATTTTTAATTTTGTTTCATATTTATGTGGAACATTTACATGGTACCAAAATCTTCAAAACACAGTAATTCAGAGGAGTCTAGCACCTACACCCATCCCTTCCATTCTGCCTCCTCCTCCTTATGAAGGTGAAAGGTGAACACTAGTTTCCCTTAGGGTTTATTGATTGATTGATCGAGGCAGAATCTCACTCTGTTGCCTAAGCTGGAGTATGATCACAGCTCACTGCCTCTACCTCCTGAGCTCAAATGTTGCTCCTACCTCACCTTCTCAAGTAGCTGGGACTGCAGGCGTGTGGTACCACACCTGGCTAGTTTTGATTTTTTCTTTTTTTTTTTTTTTTTTTTTGGTAAAGATGGGATCCCTCTATGTTGCCCTAGGCTAAAACTCCTGCCTCAGTCTCCCAAAATGTTGGGGTTACAGGCTTGAGGCCATTACAGGCATGGGGCCCTGTACCTGGCCTTTTTTTTCCCTTAAATTTTTTTTTTTTTTACCATCCTTGAATTTGGCTGAAACATCTCCATTTTTTATTCTCCTGTTAGAAAATATAAGAAAATATGTGTGTATATATACATACACATTTATGTTCATATATTCCCCTTTTCTAAGGTCATATTCATTATTGTTTACCTCATTTTTTTCTCTTAACAACATATTCTTGAGATTATAGCAGTTTATCTTTCTTTATACAGCTACATAGTACTCTATCATGTGATATCATAGTTTATCCACTAAGTCCCCTCTTGATAGATATTTGGATTGTGGTAGAGAGATCTGAGATAAAACAAATATGTTTGAAGGTCCTGTAGTTGGAAGGAGAGCCATGGTAGAAAACGAGGCTGCAGAGACAGGCATGAGTCAGTCTATGCAAAGACTTGCGGCCCTGTAAGGGTCTTATCACTGCTCTGCCAGGTATGGAAGGCTATGGAAGTGTATTGAGCAAGGCTGTGACATGATTAAATTTGCCTTTTGAAGAGATCACTTTTACTACAGTGCAGGATATGGATTACAAGAGAAAAGAGTGGGTATAAGAAGATAAACTAGAGGCTGAGTGCAGTGGCTTACACCTGTAATCCCAGCACTTTGGAGACCAAGGCAGGTGGATCACGAAGTCAAGAGATCGAGATCATCCTGGCCAACATGGTGAAATCCCATCTCTACTAAAAATACAAAAATTAGCTGAATGTGGTGGTGCACACCTGTAGTCCCAGCTATTTGAGAGGCTGAGCCAAGAGAATCACTCAAACCTGGGAGGCAGAGATTGCAGTGAGCTGAGATTGTGCCACTGAACTCCAGCCTGGCAACAGAGCAAAACTCTATCTCAAAAAAAAAAAAAAAAAAAAAAGATAAAGATAAATTAGAAAACCACTGCAATAGCCCAGGTAAAAGATGGACAGTACCTTGGATTAGGAGAGATGGTGAAATGGAGAGAAAGGAAAAGACAAAAGAGATTTAGAAAAGAAAATTGGCTACTTGGCGATCCATTGGATCTGAAGATGAGAGAGAGAAGGGGTATCAAGGATGACTTCTAGGTTTCTGGATTTGGCACCTGGATTGGCGGTTTGCATTTATGGAGACAGGAAAGCCTGGGAAAGGAGTAATATTAGGTGATGGTTATGTGTTAAACTTTGAACATGTTAAAGTAGAAGTACCTTTGAGATATCTAAGTGTCAAGTTGTTAGTTTGATATATGCATCTGGAACTCAGAGGAGGGGTTAGGGCCAGGGCTCTGTGTTAATTCAGGCTAGTCCTTTGATCTTCAGAACTGATCTGAATCCCTAGGCCATTTCTGAAGATCAAAGGATTATTCTGAATCTGGGAGCAGATTGGATGTAGTTTATTCCCCCAAATATGGGAATTTTGGCTACGGGAATAGTCAAATAAAACTGGGGTATAGCCATTGGGAAAAAAAGGCCCCCCCCACACACAAAAAAAATCTGTCATAATATATTTGTAAAATATGAACACTTTGCAGCTTACATATCATCTACGAAGTACCTACCTTGCCCACTGCAATGTATTTTACAGCTAACAAAGTGATCTTATTTCTGTGGTCTCAGTTTAATGTTCTCAACAATGTTGTGAGGTAGCCTGGCCCCAGTTTTCTTTAGCCCATCCCCTGGCCCAACTCAGCCCAGCCCACACTCCCACACTCCCACACCCCTGGCCCCGTCCCTGACAGTTCTCCTTGGCCCGGTGTCTCTCATCAGCCACACCATGTTCAAATTAGGGCATCTCCAGGATAATTTTCCCCACGTTCTGGTTGGCCTCCATGCGAGCATGGGCCTTCTGAATCTCAGCCATGGTGAAGACTTTATCCACAACAGGCTGCAGCTGCACAGCACTCCCAGGGGAGAAGTGGGCCAGGACTTGCTCTGTGAAGGTCTTCACCAATGTTTCCTTGTACTGAGGCAGAGAGAACAGCACATTAACAGGATAAGGGTGAGGTCTCCTTGGCCTTATACAACTTTGAGGGGAATATCAGGCCTGGTTGGCCCTGTTACTAGCCTTGACTCAAGGAGGTCAGACCAAACCATGGAGGAGGAAAGGTCATTTATCAATCTAAATTCCCTTGGACAATGGAACTCCTGGAATATCAAGGGACCCTACCACCTACTGAATCTCCTAAAGTATGGGAGTCTCAATATGAATCCTGGATTTGGAAGAGAGGAGGAGTAAGTCCAAGTCAAATAAGGAAGTAGGTGGTGGAAATGAGACTTCTGAGGGAGGAAGGGTCAGGCTAACCCTTAGGTTCCCATCCAGAGGAAGGCGAGTTGGCAACGTCAGCAAAGCTTCATAAGCAGGAGTTCTATAAGCCAAGGCAGGTTGGAGTCAGGTGATTATAAATAACTCAAGGGCAGTGCCCAGAACCTGCTCAGCTTTGTTTGTCACCTACCTTCCGATCCCTGGACCTCAGCAGACTGGCCCGCAGACTTCCGCGCTTCCACAACAGCTTGGAAAGCAGGGGTCCACTGACTTCTGCTCCCCCCATGAGACCATACAGAACCCATCGGCCATCTGCAGCCAAACAGTGGAGGTTCTTCTCCCAGTAGGAGCCACCAATGCAGTCGAGGATCACATTGACACCCACACCTTGGATAGTAGGTAGAAATGACTTAGATATCATGGAAGGCAGATGCCCAAACTCCTCCCCTCTGGATCTAGTTTTGCACATTCTCCTGTGTGTCAGGAAACAAAGTGGAAAGAAAAAGCACTATCTGGGAGGCAAAGTGTACTTAGTCCTCCTAGAGAGCTGGGGGAGAAGTGCTAAGCATGCAGCTTTCAGATGACCTTAGGCTAAGGAGATATGTCTCATGATAGTTCTAAACACAGACTAACCCAGCCTTGAGTACTTGCTCTGGAGAGCATTGTTCTCCTATGAAAAGTCAGTAGACTTCCTCCTTAATTACCATTTTTGGTAATTAAAGCTATGTAATCCCCTTGGGTACTGGACCCTCTGGAGCTCTGAGGAACTCCCCAAATCTTTTATTTATTTATTTTTTGAGATAGAGTCTCACTCTGTGGCCCAGGCTGGCATACAGTGGTGTGATCTCAGCTCACTGCAAGCTCCGCCTTCTGGGTTCAAGCAATTCTTGTGCCTCAGCCTCCTGAGTAGCTGGGATTACAGGTGTGTGCCGCTACATCTGGCTAATTTTTGTATTTTTAGTAGAGACAGGGTTTCACCATGTTGGCCGGGCTGGTTTCAAACTCCCAACCTCAGGTGATCCACCCACTTCAGCCTCCCAAAGTGCTGGGATTACAGGTGTGAGCTGCTGCGCCTAGCCACCCAAATCTTTTTTTTTAATCCATCCCCACCATGGTTGAGATTCCTCAAATGTTTACAAATATGGGAATCCCAATCATTCTTCTTTTTCCTCTTCCTCCTCCTCGTTTTCCTTCTTCTTCTTCCCTTCTCCTTCTCTCCTCCTGTTCGTCTCTTTTCCTCTTTCTCCTCCATCTCCTCTTTCTTTTCCTCTTCTTTCTTCTTCCTCCCCTTCCCCTTCTCTGTTCCTCCTCCTCCTTCACTGGGCAGCCAGGAAGCTCAGACTCTTGCATAATACTCGCTCACAGTTATTGTTCTAATCTTTATGATTAACATGTTTTTTCTCCTTTCCTTGGTATATATTTTCTAGTTCTAATTAATTTTTTTCCATCCTGAGTGGTTAGACCATCTTCAGGCTTTGTGAAAATACAGTAGAGAGCGAGGATTGCAATGGAGAAAGAAGAGAGGTTTGCGAGTGCAGAGGAGGAAAAGGGAGATATGGCAGGCAACCTCCAGGATGGTCCCCTGATGACCCCTACCTTCTAGTATTTACACCTTCCAGTCCCTCCCTTTGAGCGTGGATTGGACTTACAGACTTACTTCTAACAAGAAGGACATGGCAGAAGTGATGGGATGTCACTTCCAAGACTAGGTCACCAAAAGGTGGTGGCTTCCCTGTGGGACATGGGACACTTTCTTTCATTCTTGCTTGCTCTCTCTGAAGGAAGCAACTGGCCGTGTTTCACACTGCCCTATGAAGAGGCTCATATAGCAAAGAACTGATGTCTCTGGCTAATAGCTGCCAAGAACCTGAAGCCTATGAAAGCCATGAGAGTGAACTTGCAGGCCGATTGCACCCCAGGTGAGCCTGGCGATGACCACAGCCCTGGCTGACACCTTGGGAGAGACCTGGAGCTGAAGGACCCAGCTAAATTGCTCCCAGATTCCTGACCCACAGAAATGGGGAGATAATAATATGCAGTGTTTTAAGCCACTAAGTTTTGGGTAATTTGTTATGCAGCAATAGATAGCTACTAATAAAGGAGAGGAAGGAGGAGGAAAGGTTATGAAAGGGGAGTGGATAGGATAAGAGAAGGGGTGTTAAGCCAGGGATCAGCTAGCTTCTCTTCCAAACACACGGGCCGGTGCACATGCACATACACACCCTCCAAACACACAGGCACACACACACACACACACACACACACACACATACACTACAAACACACAGGCCTGCCCACACACACCCTCCAAACACACAGGCCTGCACACACACACACATGCTCCAAACACATAGGCCTACACACACACACACACACACACACACACACCCCAAACACACAGGCACATACACACACACCCTCCAAACACACAGGCATGCGCGCACACACACACACACACCCTCCAAACACACAGGCCTGCACACATACACACAAACACCAAACACACAGGCCCCCCCCCCAACACACACCCTTCGAACACACAGGCCTGCACACACACACACACACACACCCACCAAACACATAGGCCAGTGCACATGCACATACACACCCTCCAAACACACAGGCCTACACACACACACAAACCAGACACACAGGCATATACACACACACCCTCCAAACACACAAGCATGCACCCATACACACCCTCCAAACACACAGCCTTCAAACACACAGGCCACCACACACACACAC
>NW_022436971.1:1848646-1855907 GCF_009761245.1 Sapajus apella | reverse complement strand
CATACACACACACACACACACACACACACTCCAAACACACAGGCCACCCCCCACACCCTCCAAACACACAGGCCTGCAGGAACACACACACACAAACCCTCCAAACACACAGGCACACACATGCACACACACTCCAAACACACCCACACACACACCCTCCAATCTGCACACACACACACACCCTCCAAACACACAGGCCTGCACACACACTCTCTCGCTCTCCAAACACACACACACACACACACACACACACACACACACACACACACCCTGTGTGGCCTTCAGAGCCCCCTCAGAGAAGTCCTCCTTCTTATAATCGAACCCAGCTGCAGCACCCAGCCTCTCTGCCAGTTGGATGTTCTCCTTGGAGCTTGTGGTCACCAGGGGGATGGCGTTGAACAGCCTGGTCAGCTGGATGGCAGCGGTACCCACACCTCCCGTGCCGGCATGAATGAGCACGGTCTCCCCCTCTCGCACTCCTCCTGTGGCAATGACACCAGAGCATCCTGAGCTAGTGAGGGCGTGGGGGTGGGAGAGTGCAGGATTGGCTTTGGAAACATAAACCCTCTGTGCCCTGAGGGTGTGAGGAAAGACCAGGCTGAAGGTCGTGGGGCCCGGGTTACAAAGAGCACTAAGCACAAGGAGCCATCAAAGGTTTTACAGCAGTGGGGGCCTTGACCAGGGCTGGCCTTGGGCAGGATTAATCCAGTGAAGGGTTAATCCCTGAAGGCGCCTCCTGAGCCAGGCTTAGAACTGTCTGGGGTGCCTGAGCCAGGCTTAGAACTGTCTAGAGCTCCTGGGAGAGGGAGGTCCCAGGCCTGTGGGCTACTCTGATCCCTTTTTGTGTGAGAAATGAACCACTGCCTGAGGGACCTGGGCAGATAGACTTAAGGACAGTTTCTTCTCCTCTGAAAATAGGGACAAGCAGCTGGAACTGCTCTGAGAACCTTGCTTCTGCCTCATATTGGTCATAAAAACTGCCCATGGGCTGGATGTGGTGGCTCACACCTGTAATCCCAGCAATTTGGGAGCCAAGGAGAAAGGATTGCTTGAGACCAGGAGTTCAAGACCAGTCTAAGGGCAATATAGTAAGACCCTCATCTCTACAAAATTAAAAAAATTGGCCGAGCATGGTAGTCTACATCTGCAGTCCCAGCGACTTGGGAGGCTGAAGTGGGAGGATCACTTGAACACAGAAGGTCAAAGCTACAGAGAGCCATGGTCAAGCCACTGCACTCTAGCCTGGGCCATGGAGTGAAATCGTGTCTCAAAAACAAAATGAAACAAACCAAAAAACTGCCCGTAGTTGTCCCCATGGGCTACACGTCTGGGCTGGCTCTGGGATTAGAGGCTCGGGTGTGTTAGGGTGTGGGTGAAGGGCTCACATTTTCAGGGCCAGCAGAGGCCTGGGTTGGGGTCAGCAGTTGGCCTCAGGTGACAGGGTAGGGCTAGTGGAGGGGATCTCTATGGGGTAGGGATCCTCCTTACCCACACAGTGCAGCAGCTGGAAGGCGGTGAGCCAGGCCTCTGGGATGGCTGCAGCCTGGGGCAGGGTCAGTCCCTCTGGGATAGGCATGAGGAGCCCCTCGGGGACAGTGACGTACTGAGCCTGGCCCCCACCAGGCAGCAGAGCCATGGCTGCATCCCCGATTTTCCAGTGTCCCTGGCAGCCAGGCCCCAGCTCTGCCACATGTCCAGATGCCTCGAGTCCCAAAATGTTGCTGGCTCCTGGGGGCGGGGAATACTGGCCTTGTCTCTGTAAAGGGAGGGCAGCACAGTAAGTGGGTCTGATAAGAGGGATTAAATGTCAGTCCTCCTTGTTGCTGGAGAGAGAAGGTGGATTTTTGGCTTGGAATCTACTTTTGGTTTTCTAGGGTGGGAGAAAATTCAGATAGTCTCCAAATAAGAGTCATTCCAGAAACAGCTTCATCCCAGAGACAGCCCGTCTGAGAGGTCTTCCCTGTCACTCCCTCAGCCTGGCAGACAGTGCTGTGAGTCAGGGGGCTGAGGGAGCTGGGAGAGGGCGTGGAATGCAGCTTGCTAAGGTCTGAGACCCTGAGAGGATGGTCAGGGGACATCCTGCCATCTCAGCCCTTGTTTCTCCTGCTCTGAACTCAGCTTCCACAAGAAGGTGGGCTATTATGCCATCTTTACCAGCTAGAAACTGGATCTGCAGAGGGGATGTCATGCAAACTGGCTCTCTGATTCTCTCCAGCCTGGAGGAAGGAGAGGCAGGAAGAGTGCTGGCTTGGCTCTGGGGCACAGGGACTGAGATCATGGCTTGCAAGGGGTTGCATTCATTGCTGCCTGACACAACTTGGGACTTGGATCAGAATAGGCTCCAAACAAAGGGGCCTGGGACCCTCAGTTCTCACACTTCCTATGTATACACCAATCCCTTCCTTCCCAAGAGCCAGCTCTCTGGACTTTGGAGCCAAATGATCTGGATTTAAATTCTGTATCTGCCATTTATTCAGTCATATAACACATACTATACATGCTTACTATGTGTCAGGCCCTGTACTAGGCAAAGCAGATTGCTCTGTCCTGGTGGAACTTATAGTCTAGTGGGGGAAGACAGGCTTTAAAGAAGTGTACACACACACACACACACGAGCCAGATCTGTGGAAACTAGCGGTCTGCCATGAGAGGAGAAGCCAGATATACAAAGAATGGTTGAAGAGCATCGCAGGGAGAGAGAAGGGTAAGCTCAGGGCAGGAAGGAGTGTGGAGCGCAGTGGGAGGGTGCTGAGCAAGGGACAGGGGCATCTGCTCAGGGGGATGAGGTGTCGGCGGCCTAACCAGCAGGGCCCCACAGTGGGTGGGGAGTTTCCATTTTGTCCTAAGTTTGTAGCCATCTCTCTGTGGGTCGCTCCAGCTGCCAGGTGGAGAGGGGGCTGGAGGAGGCGCTGCCAGCGCCCAGGTAAAGCGGAACTGGTGTAGCCCTGGATAGAGCAGCAGGGAGAAGGGGGCTGACTGGACATCTGCTATGATGAGGGAGGTTCAGAGGCTCAGGCTGATGAAGCAGATGAGGAGCAGAGAAACAGGGTGTCAACTCCAAGCTTCTGGCTTATGTAGTTTCCTGGGCATCATTCTCACTTTCCTCATTACTGAAATGGAGACACAAGGACCCATCTCCTTGGGTGCTTGTGAGGCTTAAATTAAAATATCCACTGAGCAGGTGCGTGGCACAGAGTGAGCACTCAACAAACCTCAGCTCCTCTCCTGGCTAATGTCTGCGCAGACTCTCCCGGCATGGCCCAGCTGTGGGGCTAGGTAAGGCGGTATCCCTGGCTGGCTCCGAGGGCACAATGGTGGGTGCTGCAGTCCTGCTCCTGAATCTGACACAGATACCAAGAACCTAAGCCACCCATCTAGCCATGCTGGGCCCAGCTCCCTTCAAAACTGGCTAATGGTCAGGTCCTGACCCAAGCAGCTGTGATCCAGGAGAAGGTGCTTGTCCCCGGTTGCCCCACCCCATGGTGACTGGGTACCTGCAGTAAGTCTGCCCGGTTCAGGGCACTGGCTGCCACCTTTAGGAGGACTTCACCTTCCCCTGGGCTTGGCTTGGCTACCTCCTTCACGTAGAGGTTTTCCGGTCCTCCTGGCTTGTCAAAATGCACGGCCAACATTTTATCTGAGGACACAGGAGTGGAGGGATGGAAGAAAGGCATGAAAACTGGGACAGATTTGAAAGGAACCCCCTTCCCCAAATTAGGATCTCCAGAGATCACCTGTCTCCACCTCTCATTCTCTGACTGCTTCCCCTCACCGTCACTGCCTGTCTGGCTTCCCTAACTACATCCCTAGCCACTGCTGCTTCCTGCATCTTCTCTGGCTGTGAAGAGGGATTCATGCAGCGGCTTTGGAATGAAAGAAATTGAGATTCAAGTCTTAGGCAAGAATGGGACAAAAACATTATTACATAATGCGCTGTCCCGGGCCCAGGCAGAGCAGGGCTCTGCAGACAGTCCCTCTCCCAGGGAGTTAGCCTGCCTTTCTGGGGCTGGTGGCCCTGAGAGCACAGCCCAGGAGGAGGGGAGCCTCACCTGGAGCCATCTTGCTGGGGTCTCCCTTCTTCCGTCTGCACTGGGTTGTCTGCACCTCCTGCCTCAGTGTGGCTGCTGCTGCAGGCCCAGCTCAGGGAGGGACTATTTATGTTCTGGGGGGAGGGATTGGCAGGCCCATTGCCTGGGATGTGGGTGTGCCCTGTTTGTTCATTTTAGAAATTTAATTATCAAAGTGATCTCATCATGTTACACAAGTTTGATCCTCAGGGGACACGACCTGCCCTGCACCCCTCAACCTAAGGCTGTGCTGGCCGCATTCCTCCCTGTGCCCCTCAACCTGAGGCTGTGGTGGCCCAAGTTCCTCCTGGCACCCCTCAGACCGAGGCTGTGGTGGCTGGTCCCTCCCTGCACGGGTTGTGACAGGCTGTCTTCCTGACTTGGGTATCTCTGGATGCTGCTTCTGTCCCAGGGCAGGAGGGTGGCTGAGTGCCGCTTTCCCTTAGGGGCAGATAACTCACGTTTGGGGTGTAGGGGTGACCATCTTGTATCCATCTCTGTGCCAGCCGTGTGGCGGGCAGAGAAGGCGCAGTGCAGCTGTTAAGGGAGGGTGAAGAAGTGAAGGGATGGGCACCCAAGGGACCCCTGAAGGCCGTGGGTGTTTGAGAGGGGAAGGTGCCTCAGGCTGGGGAAAGGTGCTTGGATGCGGCTGTGCCTACTTGAGCCTGACAACATCCCCACAGAGTCAGGCAGGTGATGAGCTCCATTTTCAGGTGGGAAAACAGAGAGGTAAGGGCCTCATCTAAGATCACAGAGCTCATCCACAGAAAAGCAGCTGCCAGAACCCAGGACTCCTGGGTTAGAGTCTTCAGGAGAGGCTGCCTCATCACCCCCTCCCACCTGAATGCTGAAAAGGACAAGTGGAGAGAAGGAAGGGCACCTTGGAAGTGGCTGCCCCTCATAGCAGATGGGGAAAGGAGGGATTTCTATATGTGGTATGGAGTTTAGAAGGTTTCCCTGTGGGCTGCAAAGACCATCTCCATCTCTGAGTGCCTGATCCCCCAAAAGAGGCAGCAATAGGTCTGTTGGAAACCCCACAAAAAGTTTGCTTTTCTTGAAACAAAGCATCCCCTCTGCTCTAATCCCCTGTCAAGATCCAAATTTTTGGGTTGAGTGGTAATTTGTAGTGTCTGTTTCCACAGTCCAGCTTTGAGTCTCCCCAAAGGATCATGTTTTAGCAGAACAAAATCTCTGTGGTAAGCATGGGTAGAGGTCTGTGTCCAGAAACCTAGCTGGTCCTAGGGTGCAGTTGCTGCTGCTCATCTTGATAGTTAAATGGGTTTGGGGGGATAATCTCTTGTCCAGTGGGCTCCCAGCTCCTCCAAAGGATTCTGTGAAGTTCTGCTGAGTCACCTTGAGGCAGCAGCTTCTCTAATTCTAAGCCCAAGCTTGGGGTGACTCATGGTCTGGAGCAGCATAAAGGTTGATACTTTTCCCACTGAAGGAGCTGGAGCAATTCAGCTCTGGGTACGGTGCCAGCTTCTGTGCCTGCAGGACTTTTCCTGGGTTCCTCCTCCCCTCCCTCTGTAGACACCCCACCCTGAGGCTGGTGGGCAAATCCTGGGAGTAAAGATTTAGGAAGGCTCTGGGAGAGGGAAGGGCTTGGAATCTGCCCAACAGGCCCCTTGTTCACCCTTGGTGTTTTCTGGAGCTATCTGCTTGGCTACCTGCCTCTGCCATTTTCCTGGCCACCCCCCCACCATGGCTCAGGGCCCAAGGCATTTCTCCTTACTCCAGGTGGTAGTCTGCACATTTTAAAATTCTGAAATAGGCAAAAAGCATGTTCCAAAACTATGTGTCCCTCTCGCTTTTCATTTCTTTTAATTTTACTTTGAGTTCTGGGATACATGTGTTGAACATGCAGATTTGTTACATAGGTATGCATGTGCCATGGTGGTTTGCTATACCTATCAGCCCATCATCTAGGGTTTAAGCCCCTCATGCATTAAGTATTTGTCCTAATGCCCTCCCTCTCCTTGCCCCTGTCCCACAAAAGGCCTTGATGTGTGATGTTCTCTTCCCTGTGTCCATGTGTTCTCATTGTTCAACTCCCACTTATAAGTGAGAACGTATGGTGTTTGGTTTTCCGTTCCTCTGTTAGTTTGCTGAGGATGACGGTTTCCAGCTTCATCTATATCCCCGAAAAGGACATGAACTCATTCTTTTTTATGGCTACATAATATTCCATGGTGCATATGTATCACATTTTCTTTATCCAGTCTATCATTGATGGGCATTTTGGTTGGTTCCAAGTCTTTCCTATTGTAAATGGTGCTGCAATAAACATAGGTATGCATGTGTCACTCTTTTTTTTTGAGACAGAGTCTTGCTGTGTCACCCAGGCTGGAGTGCAGTGGTGCAATCTCGGCTCACTGCAACCTCTGCCTCCAGGGTTCAAGAGATTCTCCTGCTTCAGCTTCCCAAGTAGCTGGGACTACAGGTGCCTGCTACTATGCCTGGCTAAGTTTTTTTGTATTTTTAGTAGAGGTTTCACTATATTGGCCAGGCTGGTCAATATAGAGGTTTCACTATATTGGTCTGCCTTGAACTCCTGACCTCATGATCCGCCTGCCTCAGCCTCCCAAAGTGCTGGGATTATAGTGTGAGCCATCATGCCTGGCTGCATGTGTCTTTATAGTAGAATGATTGATAAACCTTTGGGTATATACCCAGTAATGGGATTGCTGGGTCAAATGGTATTTCTGGTTCTAGATCCTTGAGGAATCGCCACACACTTTTTTTTTTTTTTAAGACAGGGTCTTGCTCTGTCACTGAGGCTGGAGTGCAGTGGTACCATCATAGCTTACTACAGCCTTGACCTCTTGGATTCAAGTGATCCTCCTGCCTCAGGCTCCTGAGTAAGTGGGCCTTGGCCTCCTGAGTAGTCTCATGTGCCTCAGACTGCAGGCACATGCCACCACACCTGGCTACTTTTAAAAGTTTTGGTAGAGACAAGAACTTGTCATGTTGCTCAGGCTGGTCTTCAACTCCTGCAGCTCCAACTGCAGTTGGAGGTTGGAGGTTGCAGTGAGCCGAGATTGTGCCATTGCAGTCCAGCCTGGGCAACAGAGACTCTTGGGACATGTATCCCAAGAACTTGTCATGTTGCTCAGGCTGGTCTTCAACTCCTCGGCTTAAGTGATCTTCCTGCCTCACTTACCAAAGTGCTGGAATTACAGGTGTGAGCCACTGT
>NW_022436971.1:1848258-1848546 GCF_009761245.1 Sapajus apella | reverse complement strand
TTTTTGAGACGGAGTTTCGCTCTTGTTGCCCAGGCTGGAGTGCAATGGCGCGATCTCGGCTCACCGCAACCTCCGCCTCCTGGGTTCAGGCAATTCTCCTGCCTCAGCCTCCTGAGTAGCTGGGATTACAGGCACGCACCACCATGCCCAGCTAATTTTTTGTATTTTTAGTAGAGACGGGGTTTCACCATGTTGACCAGGATGGTCTCGATCTCTTGACCTCGTGATCCACCCGCCTCGGCCTCCCAAAGTGCTGGGATTACAGGCTTGAGCCACCGCGCCCGGCCC
>NW_022436971.1:1626317-1847858 GCF_009761245.1 Sapajus apella | reverse complement strand
GTACAACAGGCTTTCCCTCCTGCCCCTCAAGAGACAGAGTCTCATTCTCTTGCCCAGGCTGGAGTACAACGGTGTGATCATAACTCACTGTAACCTCAAACTCCTGAGCTCAAGGAATCCTCCCACCTCAGCCATCCTAGAAGCTAAGACTATAGGCACATGACACCATGCCTGGCTAAATTTTCTATTTTTCATAGAGACAGTCTTACTATGTTGCCCCAGCTGGTCTTGAACTCTTGGCCTCAAGGGATCCTCCTGCCTTGGCCTCTCAAAGAGCTGGGTTTATAGGCATGATCCACTTTGCCCAGGCTACATCAGGCTTTTAAATATATCAATTGGGCTGGGTGTGGTGGCTCACACATGTAATCCCAGCACTTTGGGAGGTACGCAGATCACTTGAGGTCAGGAGTTGGAGACCATCCCAACCAACATTGTGAAACCTGTCTCTAGTAAAAATACACACAAAAAAAATAGCTTGGCATGGTGGCTCATGCCTGTTGTCCCAGCCACTCTCGAAGGTGAGGCAGGAGAATCACTTGAACCTAGGAGGCAAAGGTTGCAGTGAGCCGAGATCACAGCACTGCACTCCAGCCTGATATTAGAGCAATTTGATATTAATATAATCATCCACTAAACAAGACCTAAACTCTTCTTTAACAGTTAAAAGTTTTACAACCTTATTTTTCTTCTACTACTCATGTTTTCATTACACTTTTTTCATTGAATCATATTCTGCTATATTTTATGCTTTACTGATCATTCTTTTCTGCAACCAAAATATGTATATAAATTGACATTAATTAAAAAATTATTTTCTGTGACCACAGGGCTACTATATGTGTTAAATTTTGTTTGGATTTATTATTATTACAATATTATTAGTCCATAATTGATCAAAACAATATGTATTACTTTAAATAATAATTATGAAGCATAAAATGTAAAATTTTATTGGAAAGACATTCTTAATGACAGTTGGTAGGGTTGAATTTTTTCCAATAGTTATTATATATGTGAATATTACTTATTGCTAGAATGGGACTGAGTTTGAAATTAGTTCTCTTCCTATTTTTATTTTTATAGACAAGTTCTGAGAAATCTAGTTTGCATAAATTAGATGGGCAAGGAATTTCATTGTAGGAATGCTAGTCGGTTCTTTGAATACCTCTGAATTACATAATAAAAACCATATAATGATTTATCATCAAAAGTTATTTTCAATGCTCTATTAGCTGACAACTTAATTAGATCTTGCTTTAGTTTTATTGAAAGTAAATACTTGGAAATCATCCAATCTGTTACTCAGTCACAAGTGTCATCCAAATTCTCAGTTTCTGGAATTATACCAACAAAGCTTTCTGAAGACACATCAAATGTTTATTTATTATATCTGATATTTTTTCACTTAGAGGCACCTTGTTTAAATTGATATACTCAGGAAAGGTTCAGGAAGTAAAAATGTTAATTTCAATACATTTTTGCTAAATTTTTGGGATCAAATCCTTTTATCTTATCACATGCTTTAAATGTATTTTCAGGCCAGTAATGGTGGCTCACACCTGTAATCCTGGAAGTTTAAGACCAGCCTGGTCAACATGGCGAAACATTGTCTCTACTAGAGGTACAAAAATTAGGAGCTGGGCACAGTGGCTCACGCCTGTAATCCCAGCACTTTGGGAGGCTAAGGCAGGTGGATCACAAGGTCAGGGGTTTGAGACCAGCCTGACCAACATGGCGAAACTCCATCTCTACTTAAAAATACAAAATATTAGCTGGGCGTGGTGGCGCACACCTGTAATCTCAGCTACCTGGGAGGCTGAGGCAGGAGAACTGCTTGAACCCGGGAGGTGGAGGTTGTGGTGAGCCGAGAGCATGCCATTGCACTCCAGTCTGGGACCAGCCTGGGCAACAGAGCGAGACTCTGTCTCAAAACAAAACAAAAAAAGAAATACAAAAATTAGTCGGGCATGGTGGCAGGCGCCTATAGGCTGAGGAAGGAGAATCACTTGAACCCAGGAGGTGGAGGTTGCAGTGAGCCGAGATTGTGCCATTGCAGTCCAGCCTGGGCAACAGAAACTCTGTCTCAAAACAAACAAAATATTTTCATTAACATGTTGGAGCTGCAGACTTAACTCATTTATGGAAAACATCTGTGACATTCTTATTGGCAAAGGCAGTCCTCACTGTTAAACTAATCGGCCAAATCAAATTACTTTCTATCAGAAAAGGTTTCTCATTTTTAAATTAAAGTAATCATGTTAATATGTGCCTTGTAACAATCATTTCGCTTCTGAATCTTAACAAATATAGATGGACATGGCATGCAGACTTCCTTTCCTGGATGAATTATGATATAAGAGTGTTCACTGTTTCTCACTGATTCTTTTTTTGCTTTACTCTTATGGGACTCTCCTTCACATGTGATGCATTTTTGAACAATAGAGCATGAAAAAGATCATTCAATTTAAAATATTTAGAATATTCCCTTCCTTTGGTACCTTACGGCTTTTATGCTCCAAGCCAGGCTCAAAGGCTCAAAGGGCTGTGTGAGTGTGAGCTCTTTTGTATACTGGGTGAAGGGAGGCTGGGGAGGGGAGGCCAGAAAGTAACCTTGACATGAGTCTTCAACTACAGCAGATCCTTTTTAGGAAAGTACATATGGAAGTTGAGAACCTGGGAAAAACAAACCCCTTAAATCCATTCATGCCTGTGTGCCTCTTCTAATGGCTTTGTGAACCACCAAGACACAAAGTTCTCTAGTTTTGAGACCCTTGTTTCAAAAGATCGCCTGCTCCCTGGGCACCTCCACAGGTGCTGTATAGCTATCACCAACATGTCTCCTGGGTGGGTCTCTCTGAGTAGCTGGACCCAATTGGAAGTTTGTAATGAGAATTATAGGAAGCAGCTGAAATGCCCTACAGAGGAGGTTCCAGAGTTATTGCCTTGAGGAGGCTTATGAAAAAGGCTCCCACTAGGCACCCAGCAGTGCAGCAGGTGTGTTTAGGAAAGGCTGGCCAGCCAGGTGGTGAGCTGCCAAGAGTCTTCACCAGGCCTGCAGAACTTCAGAGACTCGCTGTAGTCTAGGTCAGACTCCCTGCCCATCAGCACGTGTAGTGGGGTCTACAGCTCACAGAACTGAGTTCTCAAATCCAGATGTCAGTGTGCTAATTTATAAGGAGAAATTATTGGCATGGGGACTGAACCCCAAAATCTATAGGCAAATCTATTTGGAATGTCAAATGATAAGCTAGGACTCAGGACGAGATGGGATGATTGAGATGAATTGGGGGTGGGGCCAAGATGGTGGACTAGAGGCAGCTTATGTGTGCTGCTGTCATGGAGAAGAAACAAAAGGACTAGTGAACACTGACCTACAGGCTGATCATCTGAGAAGCCATGCTGGGATCCATCAGGGCAGCAGAGGAACACAGAGAGCATAAAGGAGTGAGGCCAGGCACCAGCTGTATGGGCTCAGCATGAAGCCAGGAGAACCTCTCCAACACAGGACAGAGTGAGTGAGTGAGAGTCCCCAGGGTGACTCATGCTCTCCACAGGGATCTGTGCAAGACAGGGAATAGGAGAATCCTCTGGGCACCACACCCACCCATTGTGCTTCTAGACTGAGGCAGAGAGCCACTTAGACATTTTATGGGGTCACCTCTCGAGTCCAAAGGGACCTCTATAAGCCTTGGGCCCTGGAGCAGACCAGCCAGCACCATAGCCCCAGTAGAGGCTGCAGTTACCATGCCTGGGAGCAGTAAGGTTGCTCCACCCACCCATGCTGGGCAGACCTCAACACCAGCTTCTGGCCCAGCAGTCTCACTTCAGCGTGAACTCCGCCAGCTACTACCACCACCCCCACCACTGGTAGCCAGGTGGGTGACACCTGCTAGAGCTTCCAGCCCAGTGCCCTGCCACTGTGTGAACTCAGCTAGAGGGTGCAGGTTTCTGTTGTCCAGGGAAACATCTGAACAGCAGAGTGAGTGACCCTACCCGCCCCCTGCCTCTGGTAGCCAGGTGGCTAACAACTGCTAGAGCTTCTGGCCCAGCAGCTCTGCTTCTGTGTGGATTCAGCTGGTGGGTGCAGCCTCCTGTTGTCCCAGGAAGCACCCAGATGGCAAGGTACATGACTCCACCCACCCTCACCACTGACAGCCAGGTGGACAACACCTGCTAGGGCTTCTGGCCCAGCAGTCCTGCTTCTGTGTGAACTCAGCCGACAAGTGCAGCCTTCTGTTGTTCCAGGAAGCACAAAGACACCAGAGCAGGCATTCTTACCAACTCCAGCCACTGGTAGCCAGGCAAGCCACACCTGCTAGAGCTTAAGGCCCAGTAGTCCTATTTCTACCTGAATTTGTCAAGGGATACAGCCTCCTGTTGCCCTGGAAACACCCAGACAGCAGGGCAGACAACTGTACCCACCCACCTCCTCTCCTGTAGCCAGATAGGCCACACCCAATAGTTTCCAATCCAGTGGTCATGCTTCTATCTGAACTCTGCAGGCAGATACAAGCTTGTGTTTCCCCAGGAAGCACACAGACAGAAGATTAGAGCTGACCTGGCAAGGTTATGGGCCAACTGTGGCCCTTGCCTGAGGGAGTTTGGGAACACCCAAAAAAAGAAATGCAAGTAGAGAGACGGTAATTGGAAGGGGCTCCTCCAAGACCTAGGAGAGGACTAGAATTGAAGGCAGTAAACCAAACCCATCTTATACCATAATCAAACCCCTAAGGGCATCAAAGAAGAAAAAAAAAAACTTCCAAAGGACAGCAACTTTAAAGGTTGAAGGAACATCAGCCCACACAAATGAGAAAGAGCTAGCACAAAAACTCTGGCAAATCAAAAAGTCAGAGTGTCTTCTTTCTGCCAAATGATCACACTAGTTCCCCAGCAAGGGTTCTTAACTGGGCTGGAATGACTGAAATGACAAAAATAGAATTCAGAATATGTATAGGAATGAAGATCACCAAAATTCAGGAGAATGTCAAAACCCAATCCAAGGAAGCTAACAATCACAATAAAACATACAGGAACTGACAGATGAAATAGACTCTATAAAAAAGAATCCAACTGATCTGATACAGCTGAAGATCACACTACAAGAATTGCACATTGAAACTGCAAGTATTAACAGCAGAATAGACCAAGTTGAGTAAAGAATCTCAGAGCTCGAAGAATAGCTGTCTGAAATAACCCATTCAGACAAGAATTAAAAAAAAAAAAAAAAGAATAAAAAAGAATGAACAAAACCTCAGAGAAATATGGGATTATGTAATAATATCAAATCTATGACTCATGGCACCCATGAAAGAGACAGGGAGAAAGCAAGCAACTTGGAAAATATATTTTAGGAGAATGTTCCTGAAAATTTCTTCAACCTTGTTAGAGGCCAACATTCAAATTCAGGAAATGCAGAACCCCTGAGAGATATTACTCAAGACCATCCCTGTGACACATAATCATCAGACTCTCCAAAGTTGACATGAAAGAAAAAATGTCAAAGGCAGCTAAAGAGAAAGGGAAGGTTACCTACAAAGGGAACTCCATCAGGCTAATGGCAGACCTTTCAGCAGAAACCCTAAAAGTCAGAAGAGATAGGGGGCCTATATTTAACATTCTTTTTTTTTTGTTTGAGATGGAGTCTTGCTCTGTTGCCCAGGCTGGAGTATAGTGGCATGATCTCTGCTCCTCGCAACCTCTACCTCCTGGGCTCAAGCAATTCTCCTGTCTCAGCCTCCCAAGTAGCAGGGATTACAGGTGCCCACCACCATGACCGGCTAATTTTTGTATTTTTAGTAGAGACAGGGTTTCGCCATGTTGGCCAGGCTGGTTTCAAACTCCTGACCTAAGGTGACCTGCCTGCCTCAGCCTCCCAAAGTGCTGGGATTAGGTATGAGCCACCTCGCCTGGCCTTAGCATTATTAAATAAGAAAAATTCCAACCAAGAATTTCATATCTGGCCAAACTAAGCTTCATAAGTGAAGGAAAAATAAGATCATTTTCAGACAAACAAATGCTGAGGGATTTTTTTTTTTTTTTTTTAAATCCCAGGCCTGCCTTATAAGCAGTCCTGAGAGGAGCACCAAATATGGAAGGGAAAGACCATTACTAGCCATTACAAAAACACACTTAAATACACAGACTAGTGACACTATAAATCAACCACACAAACAAGTCTGCATAATAACAAGCTAACAACATGATGACAGGATCAAATCTGCACATATCAATACTACCTTGAATGTAAATGGGCTAAATGGCTCAATCAAAAGGCACAGAGTGGCAAGCTGGATAAAAAAGCAAGACCCAATGGTATGCTGTCTTCAAGAGACCCATCTCATATGCAATGACATCTGTAGGCTCAAAATAAAAGGATGGAGAAAACTTTACAAAGCAAACAGAAACAGAAAAAAGCAAGGGTTGAAATCCTAATTTCAGACAAAATGGACTTTAACTTAACAAAGATTAAAAAAAGATAAAGAAGGGCATTATATGGTAGTAAATTCTTCCCAATTCAACAAGAAGACCTAACTATCCTAACTATATACACACCCAACACAGGAGCACCCAGATTCATAAAGCAAGTTCTTAGAGACCTATGAAGAGATTTAGATTCCCACACGATAATAGTGGGAGACTTCAACACCCCACTGACAGTATTAGACAGATCATTGAGGCAGAAATTTATGAAGCTATTCAGGACCTGAACTCAACACTTGACCAAATGAACCTGATATATATCTACTGAACTCTCCACCCCAAAACAACAGAATATACATTCTTCTCATCACCACATAGCATATACTCCAAAATAAATCACACAATCAGACATAAAACAATACTCAGCAAAATAAAAAAAACTGAAATCATACCAACCACATTCTCAGACCACAGTGCAATAAAAATAGAAATAAAGACTAAGAAAATAATTAAAACCATATGATTACATGGAAATTAACCTGCTCCTGAATGACTTTTGGGTAAATAATGAAATTAAGGCAGAAATAAAAAAAAATGTTTGAAACTTATGAGAAAAAAAGATGTGACATACAAGAATCTCTGGGACACAGCTAAGGTGGTGTTAATAGGGAAGTTAATAGCACTAAATGCTCACATCAAACAGAAAGATCCCAAATTAACAACCTAATGTTACAACTAGAAGACTAGGAAAGCATGAGCAAACCAACCCAAAAGCTATTGGAAGACAAGAAATAACCAAAATCAGAGCTGAGCTGAAGAAAATTGAGACACACAAACCATATAAAAGAACAACAAATCCAGAAATCGGTTTTTGAAAAAATAGTATAGATAGATCACTAGCTAGATTAATAAAGAAAAAATGAGAGAAGATTCAAATCAACACAATTAGAAATTACAAAGAGGAGGTTACTGCTGGCCCCACAGAAATACAAAAAACCTTCAGAGACTATTTTGAATATCTCTATGCACACAAACTCCAAAATCTAGAAGTAGATAAATTTCTGGACACATGCAACTTCCTAAGACTGAACCAGGAAAAAACTGAATCCCTGAACGGACCAATAATGAGTTCTGAAATTGAATCAGTAATAAAAATCCTACCAACCAAAACAAACAAACAAAAAATGCTCAGGACCAGAAGGATTCACAGCCAAATTCTACTTGATGTGTAAAGAAAAGCTGGTACCATTCCAACAGAAACTATTCCAAAAAACTGAGGGAGAGGGACTCCTCCCCAACTCATTCTATGAGGCCAGCATCATTCTGATACCAAAACCTGGCAGAGACACAACAACAACAAAAAAGAAAAATTTAGACTGTTATTTTTGATGAACATAGATGCACAAATCTCAATAAAATTCTAGCCAACTGAATCCAACAGCACATGCAAGGTTGGTTCAACATATGCAAATGAATAAATGTGATTAATCACCTAAACAGAACAAAAAATAAAACCACGTGATTATCTCAATAGATACAGATCTTTCTGATGATTTTCAATAAAATTCAACATCCCTTCATGTTAAAAACCCTCAATAAACTAGGCATTGAAGGAGTACACTTCAAAATAATAAGAGCCATCAATGACAAATTCACAGCCAACATAATACCAAATAGACAAAATTTGGAAGCATTCTTCCTGAAACCAGCACAAGAGAAAGCTGTTCTCTCTCACCACTCCTACTCAACATAGTATTGGAAGCCCTGGACAGAGCAATCAGGCATGAGAAAGAAATAAAAGGCATCCAAATAGAAAGAGAGGAAGTCAACTATCCTCCTTTGCACATGACATGATTCTATATCTAGAAAACCTCATAGTCTTTGCTCGAAAACTCCTTAATCTGATAAATAACTTCAGCAAAGTTTTTTTTTTTTTTTTTTTTTTGAGTCAGAGTTTCACTCTTGTTACCCAGGCTGGAGTGCAATGGCGCAATCTCGGCTCACCGCAACCTCCGCCTCCTGGGTTCAGGCAATTCTCCTGCCTCAGCCTCCCGAGTAGCTGGGATTACAGGCACGCGTCACCATGCCCAGCTAATTTTTTGTATTTTTAGTAGAGACGGGGTTTCACCATTTTGACCAGGATGGTCTCGATCTCTTGACCTCGTGATCCACCCGCCTCGGCCTCCCAAAGTGCTGGGATTACAGGCGTGAGCCACCGCGCCCGGCTCAGCAAAGTTTTAGGATACAAAATCAATGTACAAAAATCAGTAGTATTCCTATTCACCACCAACATCCAAGCTGAGAGCCAAATCAGGAATGCAATCCCATTCATGACAGCCACAAAAAGAATAAAATACCTAGGAATACAGCTAACCAGGGAGGTGAAAGATCTCTACAGTGAGAATTACAAAGCACTGCTCAAACAAATCAGAGCTGATACAAACAAATGGAAAAATATTCCATGCTCATGGATAGGAAGAATCAGTATCATTAAAATGGCCATATTGCCCAAAGCAATTTACAGATTCAATGCTATTCCTATCAAACTGCCAATGACATTCTTCGCAGATTTATAAAAAGCTATTTTAAAATTCACATGGAATCAAAAAGGAGCTCGAATAGCTAAGGCAACCCTAAGCAAAGCTGGAGGCATCACCTTATCCAACTTCAAACTATATACTACAGGGCTACAGTAACCAAAACAGCATGATACTGGTACAAAAACAGACATATAGACCAATGGAACAGTAGAAGGAGCCCAGAAATAATGCCACACACCTGTAACCATTTGATCTTCAACAAAGTTGACCAAAAAAAAAAAAAAAAAAAAAAAAAAAAGGGAAAGGACTACCTACTCAATAAATGGAGCTAGAATAAATGGCTAGCTACATGGAGAAGATTGAAACTTGACCCCTCACTTACACCATTACAAAATCAACTCAAGATGGACCAAAGACTTATATATAAAAACTCAAACTGTAAAAACCCTGGAAGATAACCTAGGAAATGCCGTCCTGGACATAGGTCTTGGTGGAGATTTCATAATGAAGACACCAAAAGCAATTGCAACTAAAACAAAAATTGACAAATGGGATGTAATTAAAGAGCTTCTGTGCAGCAAAAGAAACTATCAACAGAGTAAACAGACAACCTACTGTGAGAAAATATTTGCAAACTGTACATCTGACAAAGGTCTAATATCCAGAACCTATAAGGAACTTGAACAAATTTACAAATAAAAAACAACCCCATCAAAAAGTAGGCAAAGGACATGAACAGACACTTTTCAAAAAAAGACATATATGCAGCCAAAAAACATATGAAAAATGCTTAACATCACTAACCATTAGAGAAATGCAAATCAAAACCATGAAATACCATCTCACATCATTAAGAATGGCTATTATTAAAAAGTCAAAATAATAGACGTTGATGAGGTTGTGGAGAAAAGGCAATGCTTATGTAGTGCTGGTGGGAGTGTAACTTAGTTCAGCCATTGTAGAAAGAAGTGTGGCAATTCCTCAGTGAACTTAAAACAGAATTACCACTTGATCCGGCAATCCCAAAGGAATATAAATCATTCTATCATAAAGACACATGCACGCATAAGTTCACTGCAGCCCATTCACAATAGTCAAGACATGTAGTCAACTTAAATGCCCATCAATGGTAGACAGGATAAAGAAAATGTGGTATATACATCATGGAATACTATGCAGCCATAAAAAGAATGTCATGTCCTTTGCAGCAACACAGATGGAAATGGAGGCCATTATCCTTAGCAAACTAACACAGGGACAGAAAACCAAACACCACCTGTTCTCACTTATAAGTAGGAGCTAAATAAGAACACATGGATATAGGAGTGGAGGGTGAAAGGGGGAGGGGATCAGAAGAAACACCTATCAGTCACTATGCTTATTGCCCAAGTGATGAAATTATCTGTACACCAAACCCCTGTGACACACAGTTTACCTATATAACAAACCTGTACATGTACCCCTGAACCTAAAATAGAAGTTAAAAAAATAAAAAGAGATGAATTGAATGCTTAATTATCTGGCTAAGATAACAAGATGTATCAGCCTTGCCACGGAGACCAGATGTGGTGTAGCAAAAAATATATTTGGTCTTTGTTCCTGGTTCCTGGCAGAGAACTCGTAAAACTCTTGTAATTTACTAAGGGATCTGAGTGTCTTTTTTTACTCATGCTAATGAGATGACTCATTTCTGGGACGCGGGATGGGTACTAGATAGCTTCTGGGTAGGGGTTGATCACCAGAAGAACCAACCCTGTGATTAGAGGATCGGAACTTTTACCCTCATCCCGACTTCTGGGAAAGAAAAGTGACTGGGGATTGAGTTCAATCATATAGCCAATGATTCAATCAATAATGCCTACATAACAGAAGCCCATATAAAAACCCTGGAGCAACAAGGTTTAGAGAACTTCCAGGCTGGTGAACACATCCCTGTGCTGGGAGGGGCATGTGTCTAGAGAGGTGTGGAAGCTCTGTGTCCCTGCCCTATACATCTCCATTTGGCCATTCCTCACTTGCCTCCTTTATAAGAAAACTGCAATCATAAGTGCAGTATAGCCCTTTCAGGAGTTCTGCAGTCATTCCAGCAAATTACCAAACACCCCTGTCTTGGCACTCCTCCTCAAATCTGTAGCCATGTCAGACAGAAGTGTGGGTAGTGTGGGTAGCCTGGGGACCTGGGACTTGTGCTTGGCATCTGTAGTGGGGACAGGCTTGTGGGAACTGAGCCCCTTAACTTGTGGGGTCTGCATTAACTCCAGTTAGCTAGTGTCAAAATGAATCGTAGGACCCTTGGTCAAATAATTATTGTGGGAAACTACCAGGTTACTAAAAGGGTTTGTTCAAAGGCCTTTCCACTTTGAATAGGCCCAACCAATGTTACTCCAGTTGTTCTTATCTGAGCTTCCTGGCTGATCTTTTTTTTTTTTTTTTTTTTTTTTTTTTTTTTTTTGAGACAGGTTCTTGCTGTGTCACCCAGCCTGGAATACAGTGGCATGATCATAGCTCACTGTAACCTCAAACTCTTGGGCTTAAACAACCCTTCTGCCTCAACCTCCTGAGTAGTTGGGACTACCGGTGTGGGCCACCATGCCCAGCCATTTTTGCATTTTTTGTAGAGATAAGATCTTGCTATGTTGCCCAGGCTGATGATAAACTCCTGGGCTCAGGCAATCCTCCTGCCTTGGCCTCCCAAAGTGCTGGGATTATAGGCATGAGCCACCGCACCCAGCCCCACTTCCCTTTTTTTGTGGTTACACATTCCTTCTACACACATATCAATATGTTCACATGTTCAAGTCTTGCAGGCTTGAGAGCCATTCTTTGCATGTGTCTGCTCCTGTCCATTCTGTTTTGATGACACAGCTTAACTTTAGCCTGACGTATTGATAGCTCAGTCTTTGTTTATCTTTGGGCCTTGGCATCCCTGCCCTTTTTTGGAGTTGTGACTAGAAGTCCTCAAATGCTTCCTAGCTTGTTGTACAAACCTCACAAGTATCTTTATATTTTACATCTCTGGACTGCAGAGGTGTGACTGTCCAGCGTCACCATGATTTCATACTATCTGGAATTTAAAGAATAACCTGCTTCTCCAGTGTCTGATTCAGCTAGTTCAAATGTCTGCAGTATTTTCTTTCATTCTCACCCACTGAGACACCAAGACTGTTTGAGATCCAACCCATAAGCAGAGGGGGCTGATAAATAACAGCTGAATTACATGAAACTCCTGCCTGCCAAAAAAAACCTCTCAACTGCATATTATAAGCTATGGTGTAAAATTCCTTTCTTGTAAAAGACAAAACAAAAACTCCAGAGAGCCATAAAATTGCTCAAATTCTGACTCTGAAATTCCACTTCCAGACCTAAGGAAATAATCAGGGATACAAAGAATTATGTAAAAGTTATAAACGGTAATATTATTTATGAAGTGAAAAGTAGAAATAATCTAAATATCTAACAAAGAACAATATTATGTTTAAATTATATGATATGCAGTGATTTAAAATGTTTCTGAAGCAATTTAAAGACATTCAAGGTCTCATAGCATCATGCTAAATGGACACGGTAGAATGTCAACCCTATGCATTAAGGATCTAGATAAGGTTAAAACACATATATTACATGCATCAAAAAATACCTGAAGAAAATGTCAAAACCATCAACAGAAATTTCCATTCATTCATTCATTCACTCACTCACTTACTTACTTACTTATTAAGACAGAGTTTCTCTCTTGTTGCCCAGGCTGGAGTGCAGTGGTGCAATCTCAGCTCACTGCAATCTCCACCTCCTGGGTTCAAGTGATTCTTGTGCCTCAGCCTCCCAAGTACCTGGGATTACAGGTGCCCACTACCATGCCCGGCTAATTTTTATATTTTTTAGTAGAGATGGGTTTCACCATGTTGGCCATGCTGGATTTGAACTCCCGATCTCAGGTGATCTGCCTACCTCAGCCTCCCAAAGTGCTGGGAATACGGGTGTGAGTCACTGTACTTGGCCCAGAAGTTTTCATTAAAGTTAAATTATGACTAACTTATTTTCCCAAGTTTTAAAAGTGAGCATATATTACTTTTGTAATCAGAATTTAATAGTTTTCTAAAAATACTCTCTAGCCCACAGCTCTGCTTGATGTCTTTTGAGTGACTCTAAGGAAAGTAGCCTTTTCTATTTTGGCTCTATCCATCTTCCCATTTTCAATGATCACTATCTCCCACATACTGCTTTTTTTCTTTTCTTTTTTCTTTTGAGACACAGTTTCACTCTATCGTCCAAGTTGGAGTGCGGTGGTGCAATCTTGGCTCACTGCAACCTCTGCCTCCAGGGTTCAAGTGATTCTCCTGCCTCAGCCTCCCAAGTAGCTGAGACTGCAGGCGCCTATCACCACACCTGACCAAATTTTGTATTTTTAGTAGAAACAGGGTTTCAACATGTTGGCCAGGCTGGTCTCGAACTCCTGACCTTGGGTGATCCAAGCGCCTCAGCCTCCCAAAGTGTTGGGACCTAGAGAACAGTGTACTTAACTAAGTAGTCATTATTGTCATGATATAGGACCATGTTAGTCCAATCTGGCTGAACCAGAATTAAATTTGAATTCCCTAGGCTGTCCTTTGGCAAGTAGTCTAGGGTGTTACCTGTATACTGACCAGGCTGGCCTGAGGTTGCTATTAGGGAAAAAAAGATGCTCATGTCTAGTAATAGGCTAGAATCTTTAATTTTCAAAATAGGTTCTATAGCTCTCAACCCTTATACCTTGACTAGTGGTCCATTGTTGAATGGCCTTTGCAATCCCTTCTCCCAAGTCTCACAGAGGTGACGTGGGCCAGATAGATGTCACACATGCAGGGAGTTGCATTACAGGAGGGGAACACTGAGCTCAGGGACTCCACTGCTTTTATAGCAAACAGTAAGCAACCTTGCTCTTTGTCCTCAAGGGAGACATCCCTTCATCTTTCAAGGTTGCTTGCTGCAACGTAACTCTGAGAAATGTCCTGGATAAAGAGTGGTGAGAGCCTTGCATTCTTGGCATACTTGGCAAGGCGTGTAAAGTACACACCTTGTGTAAAATAGCCTCAAGGAAAGGAGACTCCCAATAGACATGCTCCATGAAATGATCGGTGCTCTCATGTTCCATGCCAGTGACCAACACTAATAAAAAAAAACAGGTGATCAGTAATTCCAATGAAAGAAGAGCATCTCTTGAAGTAATAAAAATTGCTCTCTGAATTCATTCTTCTCTTTTAGTACTTTCCATTTAGTGTTTTTCAACCATAAAATATTATTTTTTCTTTAGGCTCTCCAATTTTCTTCTAAAATAATAAGTGTCTTTCACAAGCCTCTGATGACTTAATTTCCTTTTTTTCTTAGGTAGTCTCCTGAAAGCAAACATAGCATGGTTATTATTTATCAGCAGCAAATTATCACTACAAATGATTGATTCATCCATTTATTATTCTACAAACATTGTCAGATAACTACCATGTGCTAGGCACTGTGCTAGGTACTGGAGATACAAGGGTGACTGGAGAGTTAAAACACAGTTCCTGCCCTCATGGAGTCCACTGTCCAGTAGGGGAGATAGGTACATATAAACATCAATTCTATTTCATGGTAATAACTGACACAATAGAGATATTTTAGCTGTCCTGGAGTGTGAATTGGTTTTCCATGCAGAAAAAGGATGAATAATGCATATAGTCGGGCAAAGGGAGCAGGATGAGAGAGGGATCAAGAGCATAAAAGAACTTGCTTCCCTCCTCTTCTATATGTATTCTATGACCTAGACTTAAAACTGATTACAGCACTTGATGTATTTACTTTTTAAAGATGGGGTCTCATTATGTTGCCCACACTGGACTCAAACACCTGGGCTCAATCAATCCTCCTGCCTCAGCCTCTTGAGTAGCTGGGGCTACAGGTGTACTCCACTATGCTGGATAGCACTTTTTTTTTTTTTTTTTTTCTGACGTGGAGTCTTGCTCTTTCACCCAGGCTGGAATGCAGTGGTGTCATCTCAGTTCACTGCAACCTCCGCCTCCTGGGTTCAAGCAATTCTCCTGCCTCAGCCTCCTGAGTACCTGGGATTGCAGGCACCTGCCATCACACCCAGCTAATTTTTTTATTTTTAATAGAAATGAGGTTTCATCATGTTGGCCAAGCTGGTCTTGGACTCCTGACCTCATGATCAGCCTGCCTTGGCCTCCCAAAGTGCTGGGATTACAGGTGTGAACCACTGTGCCTGGCCAGCACTAAAGAAACATTGAAAGCTGCTGCTTCATTCTCAAAAATTCCACTCTTCTTCTTAAATTGAGTGCTGAATATTACTTAACTGGCCTTTCTCTACTGCAATCATGACAGATGCAACTGATAGAAGAATATGGAGGAAGAATATCCCTTCCCAGAGCAGTGGGATATTAAGTGACAAAAGAAGTTGACTCCTGAAAAGTTAACTTCAAGGTAAATTCTGTAAAATTAATCATATTTTCCCACTCATCTATGTTAGAAATTTGACAATAAATCCCAGGTGAATTCTCATGAGAATAAACAGAATATCAAAACCATGAATCATCTACCTCTAATGCCATATCAATAATATATCAAAACACAAAGCCAATAGTTCTTTAGCATATAGATTCAGTTACAGAGTGAGGCAGGGCTTGAATGAAGAAACTAGGAAATCTGGTTGATTTCCAAAAAGTCTATGTCCCAACCTGAAACTTCCCAACTTTAGTTTATAGAGAGGTCATAAGGAATTTGAGAAAAAAAAATTAATAATTCAATAATAATGCTATAAATAAGTCACAATATATGCTTAAGATTCTTTTATTAAACTGAGGACTTGGCTGGGTGCGGTGGCTCATGCCTGTAATCCCAGCACTTTGGGAGGCTGAGGCAGGCAGATCACTTGAAGTCAGGAGTTCAAGACCAACCTGGCCAACATGGTGAAACTCCATTTTTACTAAAAATACAAAATTTAGTCAGGCGTGCTGGTGGGCACCTGTAGTCCTAGCTACTTTGGAGGCTGAGGCAGGAAAATCGCTTGAACCCTGGGGTGGAGGTTGCAGTGAACCAGGATTGAGCCACCACACTCCAACCTGGGCAATAGAGTGAAACTGTGTCTCAGAAAAAAAAAAAAAAGAAAAACACAAAAACAACAAACAAAAATAACTGAGGGCCTAGAATTAAAGATGTTAACATTTTACCAATGTTACGAATGTGACTCTCTAATATGTTTATTTTTAAAACAAACCTGATTTTCTTTTTTGTTTGTTTGTTTTGAGACACAGTCGCTGTGTCACCCAGAATGGAGTGCACTGGCGAGATCTTGGCTCACTGTAATCTCCGCCTCCTGGGTTCAAACAATTCTCCTGCCTCAGCCTCCCAAGTAGCTGAGATTGTAGGCACTTGTAACCACAGCCGGCTAATTTTTGTAATTTCAGTAGAGATGAGGTTTCACAATATTGGCCAGGCTGGTCTTGAACTCCTGACCTCAAGTGATCCGCCTGCTTTGGCCTCCCAAAGTGTTGAGATTACAGGCATGAGCCACTGCACCCAGCCCATAATTCTTTACTTCCCAAATTTTCTACGATGATCACATATAATTTTTTAGATAGAGAAAAATATTTTTTTAATAAGGAGTGAGGAAACAAAAGTCAGTCATAAGATAACTGGCTCCTGAGTGGATATCAGCCTTGTCCATCCCTCCTGAGCATCCAGCCATTTCCAGGATAGTGTGTCCCCTCCCAGAGCAGTGGGATATTAATGGCATGATGCCACCGGTGCACTTCTAACCAGGGCACATTCTTTGGAGTCTGTGGAGTTTTTCGTGGCCCTAAGCAAGAATATCAACCTTTAGTGCCAGCCACATAATCTACATTACAGTAGTTGGGCAATTTCTCTGGTATCATCTGCGGAATTAGCCCTGAGCTCTAGCTGACAGGATAAGAGGCTGGCTTCCTGACAGCCGAATTCCCCATCTTTCTAATCTCATATTCTGGTTATTTTAATTAGATAATTAACCTGGATCTCTATGTCTCTGTTCTGCTCTCTGCTCCTGCCCTACCATTCTGAAATAAAGCCTCCTTCAAATCCTGACACCTGCTCAGGAAGGGTTCAATAATGCAAAATGCGATAAAATGAGGTATATGTGTACATAGGTATGTAGTTTCTGTGATGGTGCTTAATTTCTCAATTGGCCCTTTAAGATTCAGCTCTCCAGAGCCTTCCCTGACTCTGCTAGGCTGAAACAATTCATTTATTTGTTCATTAAACATGTACTAATTGCCTACCCAACATCAGATACTGTGTTAGGTAATGGAGAAGGAGAATGATTAAGATAAAATTCTTGCCTTCTAGGAGTTTACAATCTAGATAACCAAAGAACTATAATGGGGATAATCATAAAGGTATGCATAAAATCCATACCACAGTGGACAGAAGCCAAGATCTGACTTGGGTCTTTAATGAGGATTAGGAATTTGCCGAATAGATGTGAGGGACAGGAAGGGAACTGGAAAATATTTTAGGCAGATAGGACAGCATGTATAGAGGCATGGAAGGCAGAGGGTATATCTTAACCAGCTCTGTTTCCCTAATTTATCTAGGATAGTGCAGGGCACATGGTGATCACCTCGGAATATTTTTTTTTTTTTTTTTTTTTTTTTTTTTTTTTTTTGAGACAGAGTTTCGCCCTTGTTACCCAGGCTGGTGTGCAATGGCGCGATCTCGGCTCACCGCAACCTCCGCCTCCTGGGTTCAGGCAATTCTCTTGCCTCAGCCTCCTGAGTAGCTGGGATTACAGGCACACACCACCATGCCCAGCTAATTTTTTGTATTTTTAGTAGAGACAGGGTTTCACCATGTTGACCAGGATGGTCTCGATCTCTTGACCTCGTGATCCACCCGCCTCGGCCTCCCAAAGTGCTGGGATTACAGGCTTGAGCCACCGCGCCCGGCCTGGAATATTTGTTGAATGAATGAATGAATGGCTGCTTTTGTGAATAGAGGCTTCTACCCTTCCTTCTTCCCTTCCTTCCTTCCTCCCTTCCTCCCTCCCTCTCTCTTTTTCTTTCTCTTTCTTTCTTTCTCTCTTTCTTTCTCTCTCTCTCTCTCCTCTCTCTCTCTCTCTCTCTTTCTTTGAGGTGGAGTTTCACTCTTGTTGTCCAGGCTAGAATGCAATGGCACGATCTTGGCTCACTGCAACCTCCACTTCCTGAGTTCAAGCAATTCTCCTGCCTCAGCCTCCTGAGTAGCTGGGATTACAGGCATGTGCCACCACACTTGACTAATTTTGTATTTTTAGTCGATATGGGGTTTCTCCATGTTGGTCAGACTGGTCTTGAACTCCTGACCTCAGGTGATCCGCCCACCTTGGCCTCCCAAAGTGCTGGGATTACAGGTGTGAGCACCATGCCTGGCCAACTATTCAAAGGAGTATTTATGCAACTCCAGTAAAATTTTTAAAATCTAAATTTACTGGAGTTGCATAAATTTAAATTAAAAAAAATCTAAACACAAATACAATTTACCATTTATTCAGATCAATTCTCACAGATATAATACCGAAGTAGTTCTCTATGAGATCTTTATTCAAAAATGTATGGACAGGAAGGGGGAATTCAGTATACACCAACAAAGTGACTGCCTGGCTCACAGTAATTTCTTTTCCTGTAAAATGTCTCTTTATATAGCGTAGACCCCCAGCAGCCACATCTCTGCCTTTTTACCCTGCCATCTCCCTCCTCCCCTATCCTGCCCTGCCTACATAGCTGACTGATACAGGGGTAAACCTATGACCTGAAACTTGCCAAATCAGAGTCCTAAGAGAAATTAAGTGGTATTATGGGAGGCTCAGCCATGACATCAGCCAGGAAAGGAAACAGTTTTCTATGAGACAGAACAAAGCTGACTCATTCAGAATCAAGACAGAGAGACAGAGTCCTAGTAGTGTTCCAGTCCCTGGAATCTACTGTCCCCATGGCTCAGCTGCACCCTGTCCTTCCAGTGGTTATGTAAATAACCTTAGCATCCTTCTAATAAATTCCTCCTTTCTGCCCTTGCTGGTTTGAGTTGAATCTCTGTGACCCGTAGTCGGAAGACCCAACTAACAAAGGGAATGAAGACACGAACTGGGATGCCAACTTACCCAGCTTCTCTGTGGCTTCCACACAGACACTAGGATACATGCTCTCAGTGTAAGTTGCCACCAGAAGATACAGATGAGTCTTCACGACAACCACACCAGTGTTCTCCTGGATAAAGAATAAAAGAGAATATGCTGCTGTTGGTTCTAATCACAGGACCAGCGGTCATGTTTCAGCTAATGTTTTTCACCATTTCCTGATTTCCATATATTTATATACCTGTTTTTGGACTGTCCACTCTTTTCCATCAATTTAGTTGCCTTTCCTCAACAAGTTTTAGACTGTTATCATAATGGTGGATGGATTTTGAAAAAGTTCCGCAACTGATCATCATATACTCCAATCCCAATGAGAACAACTGATGTAGACCAGGCGCGGTGGCTCATGCCTTTAATCAATCCCAGCACTTTGGGAGGCTGAGGTGGGCAGATCGCCTGAGGTCGGGAGTTTGAGACCAGCCTGGCAAACATGGTGAAATGCTGTATCTACTAAAAATACAAAAATTAGCCAGGCGTGGTGGCAGATGCCTGGAATCCCAGCTTCTCGGGAAGCTAAGGCAGAAGAATCGCTTGAACCCAGGAGGTAGAGGTTGAAGTGAACCGAGATTGCACCATTACACTCTAGCCTGGGCAACAAGAGTGAAACTCCATCTCAAAAAACAAAAAAAAAAAAAAAAAAAGAACAACTGATATAATGGAAAGGTAGTACATTTTGGAATTGGACAGCTCTGGGCTTGAATTCTAGTGCCTCCCTTTTCTGTTGCATGAATAAGGGTTATTTAACCATGTTAAGCCTCAGTTTCCTCATCTGTAAAATGAGGTTATTTAGTTTATAATGTGGATGAAGCATATCTAACTCATAATATAGGACATTCAATGAATGATTTTCCTCTCCTTCATTCCTTATAAGCAACAGAGAGCTGAGAGTTTGTTGTTGTTGTTGTTTTTTGGAGATAGAGTTTCACTCTTGTTGCCCAAGCTGGAATACAATAGCACGATCTCGGCTCACTGCAACCTCTGCCTCCCAGGTTCAAACAATTCTCCTGCCTCAGCCTCTGGAGTAGCTGGGATTACAGGTGCATGCCACCACACCCGGCTAATTTTTTGTATTTTTAGTAGAAACAGGGTTTCACCATGTTAGCCAGGCTGGTCTTGAACTCCTGTCCTCAGGTGATATGCCCACCTTGGCCTCCCAAGTCCTGGGATTATAGGCGTGAGCCACCATGCCCGGCCACTGAGAGATATTTTAAGTGTGGAAGTTATATATCTCTATCTCTATCTATCTATCTATACTTTTTTTTAAAGGAGGATGTAGAGTATGAAGGCTGGACTATAGTGGAAAGAGTTCAGGCCAGGCTCAGTTAATAGATTCTGCAATGAACATTTCTCAAAACCAGGCTCTCTGATAGGACTTTCTTTCACATATGTCTTCCTGGCACTAGACTGCTATCTCAGACAGCGCCTCAAGACATTAATGGGTTTAATCTGTTTTAAAGAGAGGATCAGGCAGGGCAAAGAAAATTGGAGGCAAATTCTTTTCTTCTACTCAGCTGTCTTCAAATCTTGAGCACTCACATTTTTGGCATAAAGAGAATAGTCATCTGCCCGGACACATTTATAATCCTTTTCCTTGAAATACAATCCTTCTCTTCGGGCTTGCAAAGGGTTCTTGGCAAATCCATTCACCAGTGTTCGGACATCGCTGGGCATTACCTGGGGAGGATACATGGTTAGAACAGGAGTCAGCCAACTATGGCTGGTGGCCAGCCAAATTTAGCCCACTGCCTGTTTTTTATGGCCTGTAAGCTAAGAATGGTTTTCACATTTTTAAATGGTTGGGGGGAAAAAAATCAAAAGAAGCATAACACTTTGTGACACTTACAAATTATATGAAATTCAAACTTCAGTATCCATAAATATAAAATTTTATTGGAACACAGTCACATTCATTCTTTTATGTATGGCTGTTTCTCCTTTACAACTGCAGACCTGAGTGGTTGTGACAGACTCTATGGCCCTGTGCTATAGTTTGAATCTCATGTTGAAATCTGATCCCAACGTTTACCTAATGGAAGGTGTTTGGCTCATGGGGGCAGATCCCTCATGAATAGATTAATGCCCTCCCTGTGAGGTGGGAGAAGCTGTGAGTTTTCATTGTATTCGTTCCAGGAGAGCTGGCTGTTTAAAAAGAGGCTGGCACCTCTCCACTTGCTCTCTCTTGCTTCTTCTCTCCCCGTTTGATCTCTGCATATGCTGGCTCCTCTTCACCTCTGCTATGAGTGGAAGCAGCCTAAGGTTTTCACAAATGACCAGTCTTCCAGCCAGTAGAACCATGAGCCAAATAAACCTCTTTTCTTTATAAATTACCCAGCTTCAGGTATTCCTTTAGCAATACTAAATTCCTTTTAGCAATACTAAACTGACTAAGATGCTTAGAAATCTAACATATTTATGTGGCTCTTTACAGAAAAAGTTCTTTTTTTTGTTTTGACCGAGTCTCACTCTGTCATCCAGGCTGGAATGCAGTGGTGTGATCTCAGCTCACTGCAACCTCCACCACTTGGGTTCAAGCGAATCTCCTGCCTCAGCCTCCCGAGTAGCTGAGACTACAGATGCGTGCCACCATGCTTGGCTAATTTTTGTATTTTTAGTAGACATGGGGTTTCACCATGTTGGCCAGGCTGGTCTCAAACTCCTGACCTCAAGTGATCCACTTTCCTCAGCCTCCCAGTGTTGGGATTACAGGCGTGAGCCACCACGCCTGGCCAGAAAAAGTTCATTTAACATTCATGTCTGGGGCTGGTGGCTCATGCCTGTAATCCCAGCACTTTGGGAGGCTAAGGTGGGTGGATCACCTGAGGTCAGGAGCTTGAGACCAGTCTAACCAACATGGAGAATCCTGTCTTTACTAAAAATACAAAATTAGCCAGGCATGGTGGTGCATGCCTGTAATCACAGCTACTCAGGAGGCTGAGGCAGGAGAATCGCTTGAACCCAGGAGGCAGAGGTTGGGGTGAGTCAAGATTGTGCCATTGCACTCCAGCCTGGGCAACAAGAGCAAAACTCCGTCTCATAGAAAAAAAAAAGTCATGTCTGGGCCAGGCACGGTGGCTCATGCCTGTAATCTCAGTGCTTTGGGAGGCAGAGGCGGGTGGATCACCTGAGGTCAGGAGTTCAAGACTAGCCTGACCAACATGGTGAAACACCATATCTACTAAAAATACAAAAATTAGCCAGGCCTGGTGGTATATGCCTGTAATCCCAGCTACTCGGGATGCTGAGGCATGAGAATCGGTTGAACCCGAGGCGGAGGTTGCAGTGAGCTGAGATCGTGCCATTGCATTGCACTCCAGACTACGCAACTAGTGAAACGCCGTCTCAAAAAAAAAAAAAAAAAAAAAAAAAAAGTCATGTCTTCTTCATGTTTTGGAAGAACACAAATAGTAAATCAGAAGTCTTATGTCCAAACTTTTTTCTTACATTAAAACCTGGTGATGCCACAAACAGGCTCTGCTCCTGGATTTTGATGAGGGCTGCACTATCCACATGCTTGGTTCCCAAGAGGGTGTCTAACAATAAGCTTTGCAAATGGCTCATGTTCCCTCAACTCTGAAAGGGAAACTGCATTTGAAGCTACTGACTCTGGCTAGCTTTTAAAAGGCATGTGAATACAAATGTCCCTAAGACACTTCGGACAGTTTTAAGGTCAGTTAGTGTACTTTGAAAAGATACAGAGTGAAAACGGTGGTTCATCATTCAGGGCCCACCAATATCCAAAGAGGAAAACAGAATCATAGAAAAATTGCAGCTCACAGAGTAGGTTATGAAGCTGAGTTTGGAAAACCATAGCCTCATGATTTTCTGGCCATGTCAGTTTTACCTCAGGATCATTCGGGATTTAAAAACAAACATTGCACACTGAGAAAAACCCTGTAAAATAAAATATAAAAGAAACAAAAAACAAAACCCAGCGAGGATGGAGAGCTACCCTGCTAAGTAAACAGGACTAGAAGAGACATGCGTGGCCACGAACCCACACATTCCCTTCCCGGTGACCTGCATCAGCGCCAACTATGAACGCTGATCAACATCCCAATGGACACCTTGAAGGCACTTAAACCCACATTTCTCGCACCAGTCCCCAAGCCTTGGACCCCCTTATTAGGACCTCCGGCAGAGGATCCCCTTTCCCGCCACTGCCTTTCCGTGGTTTGGGCCCCGGAGCAGGACCGAAGGCGGGGCAGGGGATGGTGAGCTGTGAATTCCCCGACACCGAGGACTCGAGGGAACGGACGCCACCCCTCTCTCTGGTGTTCCGCAAGGGGCCAGCGACCGAGGACCCGCCTGTCAACGGACGCGGTTGGGGGGATGGGTGGCGGCGGCGGGATTGGCCAGGCCGCGCGCGGGTCACGGAGAAGCAGGGAGTTCAGCCCCTTCCGCAAACCAAGACCCGCCAGCTGGAGCCGCCGCCCAATCCCTTTTGGTTTGAAGTCTTCCCCCGCCGCCCCGGTGCCGCCGGCTCGCCCTGGCTGTGGAACCCGCGGCGGAAAGGGCGGAGGGGCCGCGCGGCGCTGCGTCCGGGAGACAGTGGGCGCCAACATTCGCGCGTTCCGCAGAGGCGGGCGGCCTCTTTTCCTGCCTCAGCCGGACGACTCCGGGGCCGCCGGGCCGGGCCCGGGTGTGGCGCAGGACGGCCGCGGGCCTGCCGGCCTTGGGAGGGCAGAGAGGTGCCTGTCGCGGCCTGTGACCTCCCCGCTAGGCCGGGCGGTCCCCGCGTAAGACGTGCCCGCGCGGGAGGCCCCGGCCAGGGGCCGGCGTGGAGGCCGCAGGCGCCCGACCCACCGTACTGGTGGGAGGAAGGGCCGGGAGTGGGTGCGGTGGGCAAGAGCGGGTGCGGACCCCGACGACCTCCCCGTCGCGCCCCGGCCTCGGGGAGGACTTCGGGCCTCGCAGAGCCCGAAGACTCGCAGATTTTCACCGAAAACCCCTCCCTTGCTTCTCCAAGCAGCTCAGCCTGTGTTCTGTACCCAGAAAATTGCAGCTCTCCCCACTCAAGGCCACCAAAGTCAGAAAAGTCCTGCAAAGGGGCTCCCAGAGGCCAGGCTGAAGCTGCCACACTGGCTGGAATGGGCTGCCTTGGAGAGGGACCTGGGAATTCATTCCAAGGAGCAGGGAGATTCTGAGAGCATCTCGCCAGCTTACAAAGGAGGCAGGTTCTGAAGCCGTCATCTAGAGCCTGCGGTGAAGCCCTCTTGTTAGGGAAATTGGATGGTTTGTGTTCAAAATCCATTTCGCGTGTGTGCAAAGACACAGGTGTTATTAAATAGAAGGGAAAATTCAATGACTGAAATTTGCAATACTAAGTTTTTCTAGGGGCCCTGTGACCACAATGAAAAAAGTAGACAGTGATGATCTGGTAACCGGCACACTTCCCAAGCTCAAGAGCTCAAAAGAATGGTTGGAGCCCAAGCCCCTTTGTTTTATGGAGGTATAACAAATAGTGTGGGATTTGGAGATTTGTTTTACCTCAGTCGTTGCAGTGGGAAGTGGCTTATGCTAAACATGTTGTTTTTTTCTATTTTTTGTTTTTATTTTATTCTGTTTATTCCCTTCACTTTACTAACTTTGTATATTCACTTTGCTGTTTCTTTTTCTAACATCTTAAGGTGGAATCATAGATCATTGAGTATATACCTTTTTAAATGTAACATAGCTGTAAGTTTCTCTTGAAGTACTGCCTTAGCTGTATCACCCAAATTTTGATATGATGTATATATTTATTTATATTTGTTATTGAGACAGGGTCTTGCTATGTTGCCTAAGTGGGAGTGCAGTGGCATGATCATGACTCACTGCAACCTTCGCCTCCTAGAATCAAGCCATCCTTCCACTCCCTAGTAGCTGGAACTACAGGCGCACACCACCATGCCTGGCTAATTTTTGTATTTTCTGTAGAAATGGGATCTCACCGTGTTTCCTAGGCTGGTCCCCAACTCTTCAGCTCAAGCAATCCCCCCAACCTTGCTTGGCCTTCCAGAATGCTGGGATTATGGCTGTGAGCCCTTGCACTCAGCCAGTTATATTGTTTTTAGGTTGTAGTTTCTTTTTTCTAAACAGCTTTATTAAGATATAATTGATATACAGTAAACTGCATATATTTAAAGTGTGCTGCCTGGCACTGTGGCTTATGCCTGTAATCCCTGCACTTGGGAGGCTGACGTGGGAAGTGCTTGAGCCCAGGAGTTCCAGACCAGGCAGGGCAATGTACTGAGACCCTGTCTCCACAAATGAACAAACAAAAAAAGCCAGATGTGGTAGCATATACCTACAGTCCCAGCTGTTTGAGAGGCTGAGGCAGGAGGATCGCTTGACCCCAGGAGTTTGAGTTTTCAGTGAGCTGTGATTGCACCACTGTATCCCTACCTGGGTGACGGAATAAGACTCTGTCTCAAATAAATAAGTATACAAACTTGGTAAGTTTTGACATGTATACACACGAAACCATCACCACAATCAAGATGGTGAAGATATTCAGTACTCCCAAAGCTGCCTTAATATCCTGTCCCTTTGTAATCCCTCCGTCCCTCACATCCCCTCACCATTGATTTTCTTTCTTTCTCATTTTCTTTCTTACTTTTTCTCTTTTGCTTTCTTTCTTTCTTTTTATTTTTCTTTCGAGTCTCGCTCTGTCACTCAGTCAGTAGTACACTGGCTTGATCTCAGCTCAACACAACTTCCACCTCCTGGGTTCAAGTGATCCTCCCACCTCAGCCTCCTGAGTAGCTAGGATTACAGGCCTGTGCCACCACACCTGGCTAATTTTGTTTGGATTTTTAGTAGAGACAGGGTTTCACCATGTTGGCCAGGCTGGTCTCAAACTCCTGACCTCTGATCTGCCCATCTTGGCCTCCCAAAGTGCTGAGATTACAGACATGAGCCACTGTGCCCAGCCTCCTTTGCTTTCTGTCACTCTAGTTTATGCATTTTAAAAATTCTATGCAAATGGAATCTTAACAGTATATATTTCTTTTCCTTCTGTTTGGCTTCTTTCATTCATCGTAATTATTTTGCAACTCATCCATGTTGTATGTATCAATACTTCATTCCTTTTTTTTGTTGAATGCTATTCCGTTATATGGACCCAATTTGTTCATCCTGTTTATGGACATTTGGGTTGTTTACAGTTTGGGGCGCTATTACAAATAAAGCTGTTATGAACATTCATGTGTGTGTCTTTGTATGGACATATGCTTTCATTTCTCTTGGGTAGATATTTTCTTGTGGAATGGCTGGGTCATATGGTAAATGAATTTTGACTTTTTATGAAGCTGCCAAACTACTTTCCAAAGTAAAACTAGCTTGAATTATTTTACATTCCCATTAGTAGTGTGTGAGAGTTCCAGTTGTTTCAGAATCAAGCCAATATTTGGAATAGTTCTACTTACTTTGTTGTATGGCCTTTTTAACTCAAAACATTCTAAAAGATGTATAGTGACATCTCATTGTGGTTTTAATTTGCACTTCCCTAATGACTAATGAGCATCTTTTCAACTCTTACTTGCCATTTATTTATCTTCTTTGGTGAAGTGTTTGTTCAAATCTTTTGCCCACTTTAAAATTGGTAATTTTAAGTTGGGTTATTTGTATTCTTATTGTTGGGCTCTTATTATTGAGATATACTTTACATGCCTTAAGATTCACTAATTTAAAGTGTACAATTCAGTGTTTTTTATTTTTTAAAAATTCCGAATTTTTCTTTTCAGTGTTTTTTAGTATATTCACAAAGTTGTGCAACTGTCATCACTATCTAATTCCAGAACATTTCATCACCCCTAAAAAAGAAACCTCACACCTTTCAGCAGTCACTCCCCATTCCCCTCCCCCTCGGGCTTTGGCAACACTAATCTACTTCCTGTCTAAACAGATTTGTCTCCTCTGGACATTTTATACAAATGGAATCATACAATATGTGGTCCTTAGTGACTGCTGTCACTTACTATAATGTTTTCAAGATTCTTCCATGTCATAGCATAATCAGTACTTTATTTCTTTTGGCGGCCAAATAATACTCCATTGTCTCAGTACTACATTTTGTTTATCCCTTCATCAGTGGATGGACATTTGGGTTGTTTGTAGTTCTTTGTTATTATGAATAATGCTGCTATGAACATTTGTGTGAAACTTTTTAGGTAGCATATGATTTCAGTTCCTTTGGGTTTGTAACCTAGGAGTGGAATTGTTGGGTCATATGGTAACTCTATGTTTAACTTTTTGAGGAACTGCCAAATTTGCCCATAGCAGCGATATCATTTTAAATTTTCATAGCAATGTATGAAGGTTACAATTTCTCCACTGCTCAGAGTTCATTGAACTTCTTGTATCTGTGGGCTTACAGTTTCTGACAAATCTGGAAAATTTTTAGCCATTTTTCTTTCTTTCTTTTTTTTTTTTTTTTTTGTCCAACTGAGTCTCACTCTTTCACCCAGGCTAGAGTGCAGTAGAGTGATCTCAGCTCACTGCAACTTCTGCCTCCCAGGTTCAAGTGATTCTTGTGCCTCAGCCTCCCTAGTAGCTGGCATTACAGGTGTGCACCATCACGCCTGACTAATTTTTGTATTTTTAGTAGAGATGGGGTTTCACCATGTTGGCCAGGCTTATCTTGAGTGCCTGACCTCAAGTGATCCACCTGCCTTGTCCTCCCAAAGTGCTGGAATTACGGGCATGAGCCACCGAGCCCAACCTATTTATTAAAGTACTTTTTCTATTCTCTCCATCTTTTGGAAAATACAACTATATGTACAATAACCTGCTTGAAGTTGTCCTGTAGCTCACTGATACTCTGATCATTTTCTTCAGTTTTCCCCCCATGCATTTCATTTTTGGAAAACCTCTATTGGTATGCTTTTAAGCTCACTAACTTTCTGTAATGTCTAATCTGCTGATAAACCTATCTAGTATATTTTTCATCTCATGCATTGTACTTTGCATCCCTAGAAGTTTTATCTGGATCTTTTTGTTGCTGTGTTTTGTTTGTTTGTTGCTGTTGTTGTTGAGACAGGATCTCACTATGTAGCTCAGGCTGGTCTTGAACCCCTAGCCTCAAGTGATCCTCCTACTTTGGCCTTTCAAAGCACTGAGATTACAGGTGTGAGCCATCATGCCTGGGCCTTAGTTATTTTTCAAACATTTTCTTCTGTCTCAACATGTCTACTCTTTCCTCTAGCTTCCTTAACTTATGAACTACAGGAATAATAACTATTTTAATATCCTGGTTTAATAATTATAGTGTCTTGGTCATTTTTGGGGCAGTTTTGGTTAACTTTCCTTATTATTATTGGTTAAATTTTCTTATTTCTTTGCATACCTGATGATTACTGGTTAAATTTTCCTATTTCTTTGTATGTCTGGTGATTTTTGATTGAATGCAAGACTGTGAATTTTAACTATGTTGAGTGCTAGATATTTTTGATTTGCCATAAATATTCTTTTTTTTAAAGTACAGCTGCACAGATTTCCCAAAAATATTCTTCATTTTTTTTCCTGGGATTTAGTTAAGTTACTTGGACACAGCTGGATCCTTTCACTTCTTGCCTCTACAGGACCACAGCAGCATCTACTGTAGGGCCAATTTTGTTTCAGTACTGATACAAAACCTCTCCAAATACCCAACTCTATGCTCTTCAAACTATGGGATTTCTTTTCCCCCTCTGGCTGATGCTAAAGGGAACGAACACTCCTAGGACTGTATGACCTCTAGGGATTGATTCCCTAATTCTTTCAGGTATTTCTTTGCCCATTGTTCCTTTGGGTGGTTTTCTCTCAGGCATATAGTGTTTAGCATCAGCTGAAGACTCAAGGGGACTTCTGTGGACTTGACCCTTTGCAGCTTTCTTCCCTCTAGTACTCTAACCTATGAACTCCAACTGCTCTCCAACCTATGAATGCCCGTCTCCCCTCCTCAATTCAGGGAGACAGCTGGGCTGTTTGTTTTCTGTTTCTCAGGGGCCACTGTCCTTTGCCTGATGTTCAATATCTTGGAAACTTGTTTCATCTATTTTCTTTTCAATTGTTTCAGGTGGGAGAGTAAGTCTGTTCCCTGTTACACTGTCTTGTCCAAAAGTGATTTTTTTCAAACAGTTGTTTTCTGCCCCATTCTTTAACTCCTCACTTCTGCAACTCTAATTATCCATTTGTGGAGTTTTTTGATATTGTCTCATAGGTCACTATGACTCTGTTCATTATTTTCTAATCTTGCTTCTTCCTTTATTTTTCAGATTGGGTAATTTCTAATGATCTGTCTTCAAGTTCATTGACTATTTTTATGTCATCTCTAATCTGCGGCTAACCCACTGAAGTTTGTTTATTTTTTAAATTTAAGAACTGTATTTTCCACTTGGTTTTTTACAATTTCTGTTCTGTGCTAAGATTTTCTATCCATTAATTATGAGCATATTTTAAGCATAGCTATCATAACTGTTGTAAAATCCTTGTCTTCTTTTTTTATTTCAGATTTTCATATCTAAGATAATTTTCTTTCTTTGTTTTTCTTATTTTACTTTAAGTTCCAGGACACAAGTACAGAAGGCGTAGGTTTATTACATAGGTATACGTGTGCCATGTTGGTTTGCTGCACCTATCAACCCCTCATCTATGTTTTAAGCCCTGCATGCATTAGTTATTTGTCCTAATGCTGTTTCTCCCCTTACACTCCACCCCCGAAAGGCCCTGATGTGTGTTGTTCCCCTCCCTGGGTCCATGTGTTCTCATTTTTCAACTCCCACTAATGAGTGAGGACATGTGGTGTTTGGTTTTCTGGTTCCTGTTTTAGTTTGCTGAGGATGATGGCTTCCAGCTTCATCTATGTCTCTGCAAAAGACAAGATCTTATTCATTTTTATGGCTGCATAGTATTCCATGGTGTATATGTACCATATTTTCTTTGTCTAGTCTATCATTGATAGGCATTTGGGTTGGTTACATATCTTTGCTATTGTAAATAGTGCTGCAATAAACATACATGTGCATGTGTCTTTATAGTAGAATGATTTGTGTTCCTTTGGGTATATACTCAGAAATGGGATTGCTGGGTCAAATGGTATTTCTGGTTCTAATATCCTTGAGGAATCGCCACACTATCTTCCACAATGACTGAACTAATTTACATTCCCACTAACAGTGTAAAAGCATTCCTATTTCTACACAGCCTTGCCAGCATCTATTGTTTCTCAACTTTTTAATAATTGCCATTCTGACTGGTGTGAGATGATATGTCTCTATGGTTTTGATTTGCATTTCTCTAATGATCAGTGATGTTGAGCTTTTTTTCATGTTTCTTGGCCATGTAAATGTCTTCTTTTGAGAAGTGTCTGTTTATATCCTTTGCCCACTTTTTGATGCTTTTTTTTTTCTTATAAACTTGTTTGTTTTTGTAGACTCTGACCTTTGTCAGATGGGTAGATTGCAAAAATTTTCTTCCATTCTGTAGGTTGCCTGTTCACTCTGATGATAGTTTTTTTTGCTGTATAGAAGCCCTTTAGTTTAATTAGATCCCATTTGTCAATTTTGGCTTTTGTTGCAATTGCTTTTGTTGTTTTTGTCATGAAGTCTTTGGCCATGCCTATGTCCTGAATGTTATTACCTAGGTTTTATTCTGGGTGCTTATGGTTTTGCGTTTTACATTCAAGTCTTTAATCCATCTTGAGTTAATTTTTGTATAATGTGTAAGAAAGTGGTCCAGTTTCAGTTTTCTGCATATGGCTAGTCAGTTCTCCCAGCACCATTTATTAAATAGGGAATCCTTTCCCCATTGCTTGTTTGTCTGGTTTGTCAAAGATCAGATGGTTGTAGATGTGCGGTGTTATTTCTGAGGTCTTCATTCTGTTCCATTTGTCTATATATCTGTTTTAGTACCAGCACCATGCTGTTTTGGTTACCATAGCCTTGTAGTATAGTTTTAAGTCAGGTAGCGTGATGCCTCCAGCTTTGTTCTTTTTGCTTAGGATTGTCTGGGTTATATGGGCTCTTTTTTGGTTCCATATGAAATTTAAGGTAGTTTTTTCTAATTCTATGAAGAATGTCAATGGTAGATTGTTGGGAATAGCATTTATCTATAAATTACTTTGGGTAATTTGGCCATTTTCATGATATTGATTCTTCCTATCCATGAATATGGAATGTTTTTCCATTTGTTTGCATCCTCTCTTATTTCCTGGAACAGTTGTTTGTAGTTCTCTTGAAAGAGGTTCTTCACATCCCTTGTTAGGTGTATTCCTAGGTATTTTATTCTCTTTGTAGCAATCGTGAATGGGAGTTCATTCATGAATTGGCTCTCTACTTGTCTATTTGTGTATGGGAATGCTTGTGATTTTTGCAGATTGATTTTGTATTCTGAGAGTTTGTGGAAGTTGCTTATCAGCTTCAGGAGTTTTTGAGCTAAGACAATGGGGTTTTCTATGTATAGAATCATGTCATCTGCAGAAAGAGACAGTTTGACTTCCTCTCTTCCTATTTTAATACACTTTATTTCTTTCTGTTGTCTGAATGCCCTGGCCAGAACTTCCAGTACTATGTTGAATAGGAATGGTGAGAGAGGGCAACCTTGTCTTGTGCTGGTTTTCAAAGGAAATGCTTCCAGCTTTTGCCCATTCAGTATGATATTGGCTGTGGGTCTGTCATAAATAGCTCTTATTATTTTGAGATATGTTCCGTCAATACCTAGTTTATTGAAAGTTTTTAACATGAAGGGATGTTGAATTTTATTGGTTTTTTTCTGCATCTATTGAGATGATCATGTGGTTTTTGTCATTGGTTCTGTTTATGTGATGGATTATGTTTATTGATTTGCATATGTTGAACCAGCCTTGCATCCCAGGGGTGAAGCCGACTTGATCGTGGTGGATAAGCTTTTTGAGGTGCTGCTGGATTCGGTTTGCCAGTATATTATTGAGGATTTTTGCATCAAAGTTGATCAGGGATATTGGCCTGAAGTTTACTGTTTTTGTGTGTCTCTGCCAGGTTTTGGTATCAGGATAATGCTGGCCTCATAAAATGAGTTAGGGAGGAGTCCCTCTTTTTCAATTGCTTGAAATCGTTTCAGAAGGAATGGTACCAGCTCCTCTTTGTATCTCTAGTAGAATTCAGTTATGAATCCCTCGGTCCTGGGCTTTTGTTGTTGTTGTTGTTGGTAGGCTATTAATTACTAGCCTAGGAGGCCAAGGTCACAGTGAGCTGTGATTGCGCCACTGCACTCCAGCCTGGGCAACAGAATGAGATCCTGTCTCAAAAAAAAAAAAAAAAAAAAAAGAAGAGTTATTGAGGAAGAGAAGCGATGGCAGAAGGCTATTTGGTTGATAGGTTATTAATTACTGACTCAATTTCAGAACTTATTATTAGTCTATTCAGGGATTCGAATTCTTCCTCGTTTAGTCTTCTGAGGGTGTATGTGTCTAGGAATTTTTTCATTTCTTCTAGATTTTCTAGTTTATTTGTGTAGACGTGTTTATAGTATTCTCTGATGGTAGTTTGTATTTCTGTGAGTCAGTGGCGAAAATATTCCTTTTATCATTTTTTAATGTGTCTATTTGATTTTTCTCTCTTTTCTACATTATTAGTCTAGCTAGTGGTCTATCTATTCTGTTAAGTTTTTCAAAAAACCAGCTCATGGATTCACTGATTTTTTGAAGGTTTTTTGTGGATGATCAGTATGTCTTATATAGTCAAAAAGCCTCAAATACAGGCCTAATTAAATCTATTTTTACCCAGAAAAGTAAAAGCATTTTATAAGATGTGGGAAAAAAAAGTGGGTTCTAACTACCCGACTCTGGGAAAGTCATTTGACCATTTTGAGATTCAAAATGCCTATGAGCTGAGTTACATTTTGCTGTAGCCAAGAGCAGACAGATTAAAATAGTCTTTAAAAAGCACTTGGTGGGTTGGGCACAGTGGCTCAAGCCTGTAATTCCCATACTTTGGGAGGCTGAGGCAGGCAGATCACTTGAGGCCAGGAGTTCAAGACCGGCCTAGCCAGCATGGCAAAACCCGTCTCTACTGAAAATACAAAAATTAGCCAAGCATGTGTCTGCACGCCTGTAATCCTAGCTACTTTGGAGGCTGATGCATGGGAATCGCTTGAACCCTGGAAGTGAAGGTTGCAGTGAGCCGAGATGGCGCTGCTGCACTCCAGTAGCCTAAGCGACAGTGACATAGCAATACTCTGTCTCAAAAAAAAAAAAAAGAAGTACTTGATGATATGATTTGGAGTAGACAAACTGCATGCATAGAGAACGTTCCAGGGATGTATCTGTCATGCAAAAGATAATGATTCCAGATAGCACTAATAATTTTTGAAGATTTTCTTTTCAAAGTTTAATTCTGTCCTTTCAGGTCTTAGCTAAAGAAGATACTGAGGCAGCTATTCAATCAATATTATACAGAGAAAATTATATAACTAAGGTAAGAATTGGCTACAAAATGCATCTCAGTTAAAAATTGAATGTAGTTTTTCCTTTTTATATGTAGCATATTCTATAAAAACTATTTAGAAAATATGGAAAATAGAATTAAGACCACTCCCTTGCACCTGGAATTAACCTTAAGGTATCTCTGAGATTGCTTCAGTGGATTTCCTCTCTTCCTATACTTTGTGGGAATTCCTTCGCAAAGAGGCACAAGAATTTCCCTCTACCCACTTGTTTTTGTTTGTTTGTTTGTTTGTTTTTTTGAGACGAAGTCTTGCTCTGTTGCCCAGGCTGGAGTGCAGTGACGTGATCTCAGCTCACTGCAACCTCTGCCTTCTGGGTTCAAGCGATTCTCCTGCCCCAGCCTCCTAAGTAGCTAGGATTACAGGCACATGCCACCATGCCCGGCTAATTTTTGTATTTTTAGTAGCGACGGCGTTTCACAATGTTAGCCAGGCTGGTCTCAAACTCCTGACCTGAAGTGATCCACCCACCTCGGCCTCCCAAAGTGCTGGGATTACAGGCGTGAGCCACTGCGCCTGGCCAAGTTTTAATTTTTCTGTAGAGATGAAGTCCGACTATTTTGCCCATGCTGGTCTTGAACTCCTGGGCTCATGTGATCCTCCTGCCTTGGCCTCCCAGAATGCTAAGATTACCAGTGTAAGCCACCGCACCTATCCTAAATCCTCATTCTTAAAGGTCCAGCCCAAATGTCTCCCACTTTGGGAATCTTGGCTTTAAAAAAAAATAATAATTTCTTTCAATGTATGCAATGTAAAAGTAAATATACACAATATAAAATTTCCCATTTTAACCATTTTTTAATTTTTAATTTTTAAAATTTTTGTTTCTCATTTCAACCATTTTAAGTATGCTATTCAGTGCCATTAATTACATTAATAATGTTGTGCAACCATCACCACTATTTCCAAAACTTTTTCATTACTCCAAACTGAAACTTTGTATTCAATAAGCAATGACTCCTCATTTCTCCCTCCCCCAGGCACGTGGTAACCTCGAATCTACCTTCTGTCTCTATGAATTTTGCCTATTCTATATTTTTCATATATGTAGAATCCTATACTATTTGTCCATTTGTGTCTGGCTTATTTCACTTTGGCATATTGTTTTCAAGATTCATCCACGTTGTAGCATATATCAGAACTTCATTCATATTATGGCCAAATAATATTCCATATTACACATATAAATAAATGTGGTTTGTAGATACCACATTTTGTTTATCTGTTCATCTGTTGATGGATACTTGGACCGTTTCCGCCTTTGGGCTATTGTGAATAATGCTGCAATGAACATTGGTGTAGGAGTATCTATTTGAGTCCTGGATTTTCATGCATTTGGGTATATACCTAGGAGTGGAATCGCTGGGTCTTATGTTAGGTCTGTTTAAATTTCTGAGGCCCACCAAACTGAGACTCTTTTAACAATCTAGGAAATGGTTTTTCTCTCCTCCCTCTTCAATTATTTTATATATAGTATGCCATATATATATGCATCATATATAAATATACATCTTGCTATATTCGTCCTCCCACTGTTTGTGAATTTGTTTCTTAGGGATGGGTTTTTACTATGTTGCCCAGGTTAGAGTACAGTGGCCTGATCGTAGTGAACTGCAGTCTTGAGCTCCTGGGCTCAAGCGATCCTCTAGCTTCAGCCTCCTAGGTAGCTAGAAATATAGGTAGGCACCACCTCACCTTGCTTTTGATTTTTTCTTTAGTCTTTCTCCCCAGGGAGAGCAGGCATGTCACCTCAACTACCTGTGTTTTCCTTGTTTGCAGCAGAGTGTATGTCACATAGTAGAAGTTAAAGCCAAAGAAATGATTGAATTAATGAATGTCTTTGTGGGTTATTCTTAGGGGTAATTTAAACTTATGAAGTTAAGTTTTAACTTTTTGAAAACTTAAAACGTAAATTAAATTTGGAAAATTTCAGAACAAGAAAGCTTTAGGATAATATATTTGTCTTTTCTATCACTGTTTACTAGGAACTAGATAAATATTTACAACATCAAGCCTTCTTAAATGCAAGAAGAAAGGAGATGTTATATAAAAGATGGGTCGACCACGTGGCACATCCTCTTCAGAAGAAAATTATAGAAAAAGTTTGCTCACAGAAGAAGATTAAAAAAAGGAGACAAGAGGAATCAGACAGCTTTATAAAACATGTAAATAAAAAGGTACTAAGAGATCATTTGACGCTTTTTTCAGTTGATTTAAAACCTAATGTCATCTTTGTTAATTTATAATTATCTAGTCAGTCTGTCCCTTTCCCCTCTATGTATGTATAATCTATACCCTGTTATAGAATAGCATAAAGTATTCTTAAATTCAGGGCATTTGGAAAGGACAGAAAAGGAAGATTATATTTGGATTTAATTGTGTACATTAGAACCATTTTTCTGTTTTCCCCATGTAATTATTAATTTTAATTATCAAGTTAAGACATTTGGGCTGGGTGTGTCGCTCACACCTATAATCTCAGCACTTTGGGAGGTTGAGGCGGGTGGATTACCTGAGGTCAGGAGTTCGACACCAGCCTGGCGAACAATGTGAAACCCTGTCTCTACTAAAAATACAAAAATTAGCCAAGCATGGTGGCGGGCACCTATCATCCCAGCTACTCAGGAGGCTGAGGCAGGAGAATTGCTTGAACCTGCGAAGTGGAGATTGCAGTAAGCTGAGATCACACCACTGCACTCCAGCCTAGGTGATGGAGCAAGACTCTGTCTCATAAATTAAAAAATAGACAAATAATTTGGACTGTAGGTTCAGGACATATTTTTCTTTTATTCTATAGCTTGATTATTTGCAAAGCTCTAAAATATAGCTGTTCTAGCATTTTTAAAAAATCTGAGATGTTTGACTAGTAAGCATTTAAGAACAAATTTCCAAATATTTTAGTGTTCCAGCATTCTTTATTAAAATCTTACAAATTTTAAGTAGATTCTTTCCCTCGCTATACTTTATTGCTTGAATAAACTAAATTTCCAATATAGCCTTCTCTTTCCTTTTGCACTTGTCACTAATGCCACTTTCAAGCATAAGAATGATACTGTGTGTTTGACTCTCATGTCCTGATATGCTCAAAATTAACTGTGCGCCTCTTGTTCTTATGTGTGGTTTTATTTCCTTGCTATAGGGAAATGCGTTTATAGAACATTATGATCCAAAGGAGTATGATCCCTTTTATATGAGCAAGAAGGACCCCAATTTTCTGAAGGTAGGGTAGATTTCTTCTTTAACTTTGGTGTTATGTGTTTGGTTGTTTTGAGCAGCCTTAATGTCTGAGCAGTCTTTAAGTGATTCCCTAAAAGTGCAGTAACATTTTAAGCATAGTTTCCCATCACCTGATCTTAAAAAGGAACAAACAGCCAAAGGCCAAAGTGAATTAAATCTCTGTAAAAATGGAAAATAGTGGATAATGATTGGGTAATAGGTAATGTTTAAAAATTCCATAGACTTTTACATTAGTTACAAGAGTAACACATTTTCATGGTAGATAAATGAGGAAATAAAAAACCAAAATTCCATTACCTGGAATTAACTCATTATAATGTTAACTCATTAACATTTTTCTGTATATCTATCTAGACTTCTTTCTATATGTGTGTATATATACATATTTTTATTTTGTAAGAATGGAGTTACATTTGGTTTTATAATGGGCTTTCCTTCCCTCGATAGTTTATTATTTGCTTCTTTGTTAAAAAATATAAACATATAATTGTCTTCGTTGTATGGTATTCTGTTATTAATAGCAGAATTAATTAACCTTGTACTGAAGGATTAACCAAGTTTTAGAGTTTTTTTCCCATTTTATTTCTTCTTTACTGCTACTGTATGAGGTAAGTCACAGATGAGACAAGTGAGGCTCAGGTCACTTGTCAAAGTCACCCAGCTGTCAATAGCAGAGCACAGATGTGGTTTTTTTGTTTTGTTTTGTTTTTCTGAGATGGAGTCTCACTCTGTTGCCTAGGCTGGAGTACAGTGGTGCACTCTCTGCTCACTGCAATCTCTGCCTCCTGGGTTCAAGAGAGTCTCCCACCCGCAAAAAAAAGAGATTCTCCTACCTCAGCCTCCCAAGTAGCTGGGATTACAGGCATGTGTCACCATGCCTGGCTAATTTTTGTATTTTTAGTAGAGACAGCATTTCACCATGTTGGCCAGGCTAGTCTCAAACTCCTTACCTCAAGCGATTTGCCAACTTTGGCATCCCAAAGTGCTGGGATTACAGACTTGAGCCTCTGCTCCTGGCCTTATCTTGTATAAAATGTTGTTTTGAAATATGTATACATTGTGGAATGACTAAATCAAGCTAATTAACATATACATTGCCTCGCAAACACCAGTTTTTTCTAAGTGAGAACACATAAAATCTACCCCCTTTGCAATTTTCAAGAATACAATACATTGTTATTAACTATAGCCATCATGTTGTACAATAGATCTCTAGAAAAATTTTATGGCAGCCGAGTGAGGTGGCTCATGCCTGTAATCTCAGCACTTTGGTAGGCTGAGGCATATGGATCAGAAGTTCAAGACCAGCCTGGCCAACATGGCGAAATTCCATCTTTACTAAAAATACAAAAATGAGCCAAGCGTGGTGGCATGTACCTGTAGTCCCAGCTGCTCAGGAAGCTGAGACAGGAGAATCTCATGAACCCGGGAGGTGGAGGTTGCAGTGAGCCAAGATGGAGCACCACTGCACTCCAGCCTGGGTGACAAAGTCAGACTCTGTCTCAAAAAAAAAAAAAAAAAAAAAGAAAAGAAAAGAAAAAGAAAAATGTTATGGATGAAAAAAATATAATTGTATTGCAGTCAAGTGAATTTAGTGACACAAATTATTTGTTAATAAGGTTTCTTGAACATTTAAAAAGATACCATTTTTAAATGGTATTTAGGGAATACATTTTATCCTTTTTAGAGAGGTTTTATTAGAACTAGTATTGGCCCTCATGTGTCCAAATCATTGAGAAGTCTAATATTAATTGTTTTTGGAGGTCTCCAACCTTAAGTTGTACAGTCATGCTGTGGGCTTGTGTCATCCCACAAAATGGTCCCACAGCCTCCCAAATCTTGGTGGGACACATCTCTGGTCCCAGGCCCAGGTTGTACTACAATTGTTATTCCTTATGATCACATTCTGTGGCTTAGGTGCTGGCCCCATTTGTAGACCCAGCATTGCTGTTTCTTGTCTTCAGATCCAGGTCCTTGCCCATGTCTGACAGAGACTCCACCTGAGAGTGTCTCGGGTAGACTCCAGAGGCTGGGCTCCTAGTGATCTGCTTTGTACTCTTTATGGACCTGGCACCTCCCAGACCCTGCTCCTGAGCTGCCGCAGAGTCTGTAAACTTGTCCTTATTCTCAATTCTGGGTTTTCCAGTGGAGATATCCAATGTTAACTCCTTTCCCCCTTTTAATTTCCTCAGTACAGGAAAGGTTCATCCTGCCCCTTCTTTCAGCAGTAGGGCTTGAGATGATCCAGAGCATCTGGCTTCAGACCAGCCCAAATGACCCTGTCTGTCTTCCTTTCCTGGGAGTGGGACAGATCTGACTTTAGGAACACAGAGCCGTGATTCCTTCCTTCAGATGGATCTTCAGCATTTCTCTGAATGTGCTTTTTGCAGCTTTACTTTAAAATTAGCTTTATTAAGTCTTCCTCCTTCAGTACACATCTTTTAGATATTCTTTGTGATGAAATGGAAGTATGCGAAGAGCACTTGTGCTGCTACTGAAATACGGATGATTGCTTGAATTGTGAGCTGAACTGGCTGCTTTCTTTTTTCTTCCATGAAACACCGTTTTTACTTGAAAGAATGCCTTACAAACTATGATTAGTAAGTCCTGGGTATTTGGTGGTATTTTCTAAAAAATGAATGAAATCAGTTTGTCACTTCAAGAAAAACTACTGACGATATTTGTTGCCCGTGATAAAATGTGAGCTTTCAAGCAAAACATTTGGAATTTTGGAAAACTCATATTCCCCATCAGAAGTGTGACAGTGTCCCAATACTCAAAAGATCTTACTGGTGAAATTGGTAATGATATTAATGAATGATTCTTTGATATTAAGTAATGAAATGTACAAACATTTGGAAGATCTTGCATAACTCCATGACCCAGTTATTTGGATGTAACAACAACAACAACAACAGCAATGTTTTGAAATAAAATAGTTTCAGAACCACTGTGTTATAATACCTCCATTTATGATGTACAAGTGCTTGTCAGTAGAAATAGGAGAGTCTCAGGACTTATAACTGTTGTTAAAACTTTAGATTCTTGTTTGTTTCTATCTTCAATTTTAAATTTAAAATTTGGTCCGGGTGTGGTGGCTCACGCCTATAATCCTACCACTTTGGAGGCTGAGGTGGGAGTATGGCCTGAACGCAGCAGTTCAAGACCAGCCTGGGCAACATAGGGAGACCCTGTCTCTACAAAACAATTAAAAAATTAGCTGGACATGATGGTGCACACCTGTGGTCCCAGCTACTTGGGAGGTGAAGGTGGGAGGATGGCTTGAGCCCAGGAGGTCGAAGCTGCAGTGAACCACTGCACTCCAGGCAGGGCAACAGAGCGAGACTCTGTTGGAGAGCTTCAAGATGACTGGCTCACAGCATCTGACACTCACCTCCTCAACAGAAGAACCAAAATAGCGAGTAGACAATTGTACTTGGAACACATCATCTAAGAGAGAGCACTGGAATTCTAGAGAAGTGACAAGGAAACATCCAAGGTCAGGAAGGAGAGGGAGGTGAGGCAGCCTGCCTGAGACTAACACGGGCGCTGCCTCGAGACGCAGAGGGCCAAGATGTGAGCAGCTGGCAGCAACCTTGCTGACCTCAGCACGGGCGCCATGGCTCACTTTCTTGTATCCGGCAGACAGGCCCCACCTGTAGCATCACCTAGGCTGAAACATACACTCTTTAGCTGCCTGCCTATGCCTGTCGCCACTGAAAGCAACCCCACCCTCCCCAGCAGCAGGGACACAGCACAGCCACCAGCTCCCCTACCAGAGTACACTGCAGGGGACTAGGGATCACCTTGCCCCATCCACCATTGTTGGCGAGAGCCCACCAGCCTGCTGCTACCATCACAGCTGGCACCCTCCTGCACGCACCAACTGCGGGTCTGGAGACTGGCTCACTCAGCCTGTTGCAGCCGCTGCCAGCCCCCATGTGGGCCACTTGGGGGAATGTCTCGTCACTGTTACTGCCATTGCCTATGACATGTCCACTGCCCAGGCATTCAAGAATCTGCCCATCCACCTAACCCACTACGGCCACTGCCTGCGCCCTAGCAAGCTACCTGGAGACCCAAGAACTGGCCCACCTGAACCTGTAGCACCGGTTCCAGTGTATGCTGCTCTGAGGACCAAGGCCAGGTACGCCTAGCCTGTCAGTGCTTCCACTGAGGCTGAGGACTGGCCCGCCCAGAGTCCCCATCCCCAGCAAAACTTCACCACAGCTTTCAACAACTGTACCCTAAGCCACCGAGGAAAACACAGACACCACTGACACTGTTTGCAGCCGGAGAAATCATATGGAGACTACACTGCTGCACACATCCAGGATCAAAGCCGAAGTGTCTTACCCATCCAACGCCATAGAAAGCAAATCAAAAAACAGGAAGAAGCATCCGTTACCCCAGATACACAGATGTCATGTAAGAAGACAAGAAACATGAAAAAGCAAGGCTCTGACACCTCCAAAGGAGTACAGCTCTCCAGCAGCAGAGTCCAGTGCCATTGAAAATTTGATCTGCTCTTCATATATGAATAGCTCACATACAAATACCTGAAAATGATAGTACCTTTCTTTGTTCCTTTTTATAGTGAGTTAATATTTTCTTAATATTTTGTAAGTAGCACTCTTCATAACTTCTGTAAAAGCAAAATTATACTGGGCAGTCTGATCACTGTTTATTTCAACTCTAATAGTCATTGTTAAAACATGCGCACTGAATGAAGAGACCCCCCCCTCCGCAAACAGACTTTGTGTGAGCAACATGGCTGTTTATTTACCTGGGTGCAGATGGGCTGAGGCCGAAAAGGGTGTCAGCCAAGGGCAGCGGGATAGAGTTGGTTTTACAGATTTGGGATGGGTAGTGGAAAGTTATAGTTTAGGGCAGTTGTTTGCTGGGAGGGAGTTGTAGGGTGTGGACTCACCAGGTTGACCAAGGTCGGTTACAAAGTCCAATGACCTTATCCATTGGGGAATAAGGAACAATAGAGATTATCTCAAAGTTAAGTAGGTGCAGCAGGGGTTGATCATTTCTTCGGTCTTCCAGGAACTCATCTGGAGTGTCCGTGCAGGTCACAGAGGTTAACATGGCACCGTTAGCCTAAAAGACCTTACAGTCATGATGTGTATTATAATTACCCCTGAAAAACTAGCCTGATGAGGATTAGAAAGATAAATGAGTGACCTTTTAAGACTGTGGTAGAATTTCACTGACTAGGCCTGCATGGTGAATGTTGCTATTGGTGAATCCTGTTTTTTCTTATGTAAACTGTCATTTTGATACTGATAATATTGGCCTTTAACATAGATTTAGTGCTTCCATACCTTGGCTCACAAATGATCTATATTTTGAATAACTTGGTTAAGTTTTAAGTAATGTTAGTTATGTTGTTGATTATCAATGTTAGGCATTAAGATGAATATATGGATATATTTTTTCTTTTGTGCATGGGAAAGGAATTTTTTAAATTTGGGAACATATGATAACAAAAATAATAATTTTTGAAGACTGAACCCACACTTTGAAACAAGAGCTAACCTTGTCTCTTTGACTGGAGGGCCTTGTTAAGAGAGGTATTGATATGCCCCCATCTCTTTGTAAATTATTAAATATACATAATGGTAAGCCTATTTGTAAATACTATATTATTTACTTTACTCTCTGGCATAATAGCCATCCATATTTGGATGCTTAGAATAGACTGAAAATGTTTACTACTCATACCTGCAGCTCAGTCCTCAAACAAGTGCCTCTCTTGTAGGTTACCATCCCACCATTTCGTGACCCTTTGAAAAAAGCACAGTATGACAAGGATAATGAAAAAAGAACTCTTCTTCAGTGTGAGACTGGTACTTAGTTTCTAATTGTTATGTGATTTCATAGCCCAAGAGCAATGGCAGTTGCCTTTAAGGATGTTAATTTAAATTTTTATTCTTCCTGCAGGCAAAATGTATACAATAAAAGAATTCAAAGAAGTTGAGAAGGCTCAGCTGCATTCCAGATTCCCACAAATTTCTAATTCAAGGAACTTTGTGACTCCAAATGAGTGGCTAAAACTGCCTACAGGATACATAGAAAGTGAATTTTGTAAAAGGAGAAGGTAATGGTTAATATACTAGAGATTATAGAACCTTTTGGACTTTGAAAATTCTTGAGACTGATATAAAATTTTTTATAGTTATTATTTTTTTAAATTTTCCTTTTTTTTTTTTGAGATGATCTCGTTCTGAAAATTTCATTTTTCAGTGAAAAATCTGTAATTCTTATCTTTGTTTCTGTGTATGTGATGTTTCTTTTTTCTTGGATACTTTTGGGATTTTCTCTTTCTCTTTGGTTTTCATTAGCTAGACTATGATCTGTCTGTATTTGTTTTTTTCTATCTTAATGTTCTCTGAAGTTCTTACATATGTGGTTTTATGTCTTTTATTATTTTGGGGAAATTCTAGACCATTATTACCACTTCAAATACTTCTTATTCCCTATTCTCTCTGCTTTTTATCTTCCTTCTGAGACTCCAATTATATGTATATTAGACCACTTGATGATGTCTCACAGTGCCATAGCTCTTACTCTGCTCTATTTTTCCACTCTTTTTTTCCTTATTTAGTATTTCAGTTGGATGATTTCTGACTTGTTTTTAAGTTCGCTGTCCTTCCTTAGCTGTGTGCCATCTACTGAAGACCCCATCAAAGGAATTCTTCATCTTTGATATGATTTTTAAATTTCTAACATTACCATTTGATTCTTTTATATAGTTTTTAATTTATTCTGAAATTCTTCATCTGCTCATGCATGTTGTCCACCTTTCCACTAGATTCTTTACCATATTAATTATTTAAAATTCCCTATCTGGTAGTTCCAACATTAGGGTCATTTATAAATCTGGTTCTCTCGGTTGCTTTGTCTCTTGATAATAGATTGTTTTACCTTGCTTTTTCTTTTTCTTTCTTTTTTTTTTTTTTGCATGTCTTGTAATTTTTTATTGAGTGCCAGATATTTGTTGTAGAAGAACAGTGTACACAGAGTATTTATGTGTAGAAATGGACTTGCCTTTTCTTCTGTCAAGCATTTGTGTGAAGGATTAGGCTTATCTAGTTGGAGTTGAATTGGCTTTGGGTATTGTTATTGCTATTGTTACCTTTAGTGCACCACAGGCTTCAAATACCTCTAGTGGTTTGGCTGCTTTGTCTTGTGCTTAGGGTGGAGGTGGGGTACCAGAGGATTTTCTCAAGTGTTTCTGCTCCTCCCTCAGTTTTCAGCTATCCATGCAAGCTGGCATCATAGAGGTGGAGGGGTGTTCTCTCCATGCCCTTGCCTCTCCCATGGGAGTATACCGCTGTTGCATGTTGCTTATTGCAAGTCTCCTAGTGGAGGCGAGAAATATCTTATGTTTTTCTCATTGAGCTTCAGTCTTAGGCAAGCCCTGTGTGCTAAAGCCTCAGGAGCAGGGCTTTCCTGAGGTTCCTTTTTCTTAGCCTTGTGGCAGCCAAACTTGACCTTGTATCTATGCTTGTTCTTGGATGGCAGTTTCCTGTCTGTCTTCCAATGACAGCAGATTTCTGCTTACTGTAAGAATAGGAGTCTTGATGTCTTTTTTTTTTTTATCTTTAAGTTTTGTGGATACATAGTGGTTGTATATATTTATGAGGTACATGAAATGTTTTGATACAGGCATGCAATTGATAATGATCATGTAAGTAAAATGACGTATCTATCCCCTCAATGATTTATTCATCATGTTACAAAGAATCCAATTACACCCTTTCTGTTATTTTAAAATGTGCATTTAAAGTGTTACTGACTGTAGTCCCTTTGTTGTGCTATGATATACTAGATCTTATTTGTTCTTTCTATTTTTTGTCCCCATTAACCCCATCCCTACTTACCCTTCACCTTCTCAACACACTTCCCAGCCTTGGGTAGCCATTCTTCTGCTCTCCATCTCCATGAGTTCAATTGTTTTGATTTTTAGATCCTACAAATAAGTGATAACATGTGATATTTGTCTTTCTGTGCATGGTTTATTTCACTGAGCACAATAACCTACAGTTCCATCCATATTGTTGCTAATAACAGGATCGTATTCTTTTTTATGGCTGAATATTACTCCATTGTGTGTAAGTACATTTTCTTTATCCATTTATCTGTTGATGGACACTTAGTTTCCTTCCAAATCTTGGCTAATGTGAACAGTGCTGCAACAAACATGGGAGTGCAGATATCTCTTCAATATACTGATTTTCTTTCTTTTGAGTATGTTTGCAACAGTGGGATTGCTGGATCATGTGGTAGGTCTATTTTTAGTTTTTTGAGGCTCCTCCAAACTGTTCTCCATAGTAGTTGTACTCATTTACATTCCCACCAACAGTGTCCAAGATTTCTCTTTTCTCTACATCCTTACCAGCATTTGTTCTTGCCTGACCTTTAGATATAAGCCATTTTAACTGGAGTGAGATGATATCTCATTGAAGCTTTTTCTTTTTCTTTTTTTTTTTTTTTTGAGATGGAGTCTCACTCTGTCACCCAAGCCATAGTGCAGTAGCCTCTGCCTCCTGGGTTCAAGCAATTCTCCTGTCTCAGCCTCCCAAGTAGCTGGGACTAGAGGTGCACACCACCACGCCCAGCTAATTTTTGTATTTTAGTAGAGATGGGTGTTCACTATATTGGTCAGGCTGGTCTCAAACTCCTGACCTCAGGTGATCCACCTGCCTCGGCCTCTCAATGTGCAGGTGTGAGCCACCATGCCTGGCTTGTGGTTAATTTGTAATAAGGCTTTCCTTCTCTCAAAAATCTGATGCCATAGTATTGGCTTCTGTGTGCATCGGACAGCATGAGCCACCACACCCGGCCTACTTTCTTTCTTTTTATTTTTTGTAAATCCGTTGTTGTTTTTTTGATTTGTGATTACCATGAGGCTTGCAAATACTATCTTGTAACCCATTATTTTTATTTATTTATTTATTTTAAAAGACAGGGTTTCACCATGTTGGCCAGGCTGGTCTTGAACTCCTGACCTCAGGTGATCCGCCTGCCTCAGTCTCCCAAAGTGCTGAGATTATAGGCATGAGCCAACACGCCCGGCCATAACCCATTATTTTTAACTGACGGCAACTTAAAACTGACTGCATATACAAACGCACAAAAAGAAAACTAGTGAAAACACTATACTTTAACTTTGTTCCCCTACTTTTTAACTTGTTTCTCTTTGTGTCTTATTGTACTATCTATTTCTTCAAAAGTTATTGTAACTATTTTTGATTGGTTCATCATTTAGTCTTTCTATTTAAAATAAGAGTAGTTTACACACCACCTTTGCAGTTTTATATTATCCTGTGCTTTTCTGTGTGCTTACTATTACCAGTCAGTTTTGTATCTAGAGATGATTTCTTCTTGCTTATAACATCCCTTTCTTTCAGATTAAAGAACTCCCTTTAACATTTCATATAGGACACGTTTGGTGTTGATGAAATCCCTCAGCTTTTGTTTGTCTGGGAAGGTCTTTATTTCTCCTTCGTGCTTGAAGGATATTTTTTCTGGATAATACTATTCAAGGGTAAAAGTTTTTTTCTGTCGGCACTCTATTTCTTTATTTTATAAATTTTTTTTTTGAGACACAGTCTCACTCTGTCACCCAGGCTGGAGTGCAGTGGCATAATCTCAACTCACTGCAACCTCTGCCTCCCAGGTCCCAGTGATTCTTGTGCCTCAGCCTCCTCAGTTGCTGCAATTATAGCTGTGCACCACTACACCCGCTAATTTTTGTATTTTTAGTAGAGATGGCGTTTCTCCATATTGGCCAGGCTGGTCTTGAACCCCTGACCTCAAGTGATCCACCTGCTTCAGCCTCCCAAAACGCTGGGATTACAGGGATGAGCCACCATGTCTGGCCATGTCAGCACTTTAAGTATGTCTTGTCACTCTCTCCTGGCCTGCAAGGTTTTCACTGAAAAGTCTGCCACCAGACGTATTGGAGCTCCATTGTATGTTTATTTGTTTCTTCCTCTTGCTGCTTTTAGGGTCCTTTCTTTATTCTTGATCTTTAGGAGTTTGATTATTAAATGTCTAGAGGTAGTCTTCTTTGGGTTAAATCTGCTTGGTGTTCTATAACTTTCTTCTACTGGAATATAGATATCTTTCTCTAGGTTTAGGAAGTTCTCTGTTATTATCTCTTTGAATAAACTTTCTACTTCTATCTCCATCTCCTCTGTAAGGCCAGTAACTCTTAGATTTGTACTTTTGAGACTATTTTCTGGTCTTCCAGATGTGCTTCATTGTTTTTTATTCTTTTTTCTTTTGTCTCCTCTGAGTGTCTATTTTCAAATAGCCTGTCTTCAAGCTCACTAATATTTTTTTCTGTTTGATCAATTCTGCTATTAAAAGACTCTGATATATTCTTCAGCATGGCAGTTGCATTTTTCAACTCGAGAATTTCTGCTTGATTCTTTGTTTTTTTTTTTTTTTTTTTTTTTGAGACAGAGTCTTGCTCTGTTGCCTAGGCTGGAGTGCAGTGGTGTGATCTCGACTTACTGCAACCTCTGCCTCTTGGGTTCAAGTGATTCTCATCCCTCAGCCTCCCGAGTACGGTAGCTGGAATTACAGGCACCCGCCACCACACCTGGATAATTTTTTGTATTTTTAGTAAAGATGGGGTTTCACCATGTTGGCCAGCTTGGTCTCGAACTCTTGACATCAGGTGATCCACCTGCCTTGGCCTTCCAAAGTTCTGGGATTACAAGCATGAGCCACTGAGTCCAGCCTCATTATGAGACTTTTTTGCAATTTTTTTTTTTTTTTTTTTTGACAAAGTCTCACTCTGTCACCAGGCTGGAATGCAGTGGTGCAATCTTGGCTCATTGCAATCTTTGCCTCCTGGGTTCAAGCGATTCCCTGCCTCAGCCTCCCGAGTAGCTGGGACTTACAGGGGTGCACCATCACGCCCAGCTAATTTTTAATATTTTAGTAGAGATAGGATTTCACCATGTTGGCCAGGATGGTCTCGATCTCACCTCATGATCCGCCTACCTTGGCCGTCCAAAGTGTTGGGATTACAGGCGTCAGCCACCGTGCCTGGCTGTGATTTTTTTTTTTTTTTTTAGCTCATTAGCTATCATTAGTGGTAGTGTATTTTATGTGTTTCTTTGCGGCCCAAGACAATTCTTTTTTTTTTTTTTTTTTTTTTTGAGACAGAGTCTTGCTCTATCTCCCAGGTTGGTGTGCGGTGGCACTATCTCAGCTCACTGCAACCTCCGCCTCCCAGGTTCGAGAGATTCTCCTGCCTCAGCACCTCCACACCCCCGCCTGAGTTAGGTGGGATTACAGGATTACAGGCATGCACCATCATGCCTGGCTAATTTTTTGTATTTGTATTTTTATTTTTTGAGACAGAGTCTCACTCTGTCAGCCAGGCTGGAGTGCAGTGGCATGATCTCAGCTCATTGAAATCTTTGTCTCCTGGGGTCAAGCAATTCTCCTGTCTCAGCCTCCTGAGTAGCTGGGATTACAGGCATGTGCCACAGCAGCAGGCTAACTTTTGCGTTTTTAGTGGAGATGGGGTTTCACCATGTTGGCCAGGCCAGTCTAGAACTCCTAACCTCATGTGATCCACCCGCCTTGGCCTACCAAAGTGCTGGGATTACAGGCATGAGCCACCATGCCCAGCCAATTATTTGTAATTATTTTAATTTCTTTGTTAAATTTATATGATAGGAATATTTGAAATTCCTTCTCTGTGTTATCATGAATTTCTTTGAGTTTCTTCAGAACTGCTATTTTGAATTCTCTGTTTGAGAGGTCATGTATGTCTGTTTCTCCAGGATTGGTCCCTGGGGCCTTGTTCAGTTCATTTGATATGCCTATATTTTCCTGGATGGTGTTGATGCTTACAGATATTTGTCAGTGTCTGAGCATTGAAGAGTTAGGTAATGTAGTCTTCACAGTCTGGGCTTGTCCTTCTTGGGAAGGCTTTTCAGATATTTGAGGGGATTTGGGCCCCAAGCCCAATAATACTGCGGTTTTTGAAGACTCATAGAGGTATTGCCTTGGTAGACTTTGATAAGATCCAGAAGAGTTATCTGGTTCCTAGGCAGAGACCCCTGACATTTCCCCCAACCTTCTCCTAAACAAGCAGAGTCTCTTTCTCTGTGCTGAGCCACCTGGAGCTGGGGGTGTCATGATGCAAGCACCCCTGTGACCACCATCACTGGTGCTGCATTGGGTCAGACCTGAAGACAGTACAGCACCAGGTCTTGCACAAGGCCCTTCCCTTCAGGGGGGTGAGTTCCCCCAGGTCCTGGGCAGAGATGCTGTCTGGGAGCCAGGGCTTGAGTGAAAATACCTTAGTTTACCTAATGTTCTTTCCTACTGCAGCTAAGCTGGCATTCCTACTAAAATACAAAACCCTTTCCACTCTTGCCTCTCCTTTCCAAAGGCAGGGGATCGTCTCCCTGTGGCCACCACCACCACTGGTCTATGGGGATTCTGCCAGGTCACCACTGATGTTTACTTAAAGCCCAAGAGCTCTTCTTTCAGCTTGTGAATGCTACCAGGCCCGGGACTCACGCTTCAGGGCTCTGGGCTCCCCATTTGGTCTAGGGCAGGTCCACAAATGCTGTCCAAGAGCCCAGGCCCAGACTCAGGGACCTAAAAAGCCTGCTTGTTGCACTATCCTACTATGACTGAGCTGGTACCTAAGGTACAAAACAAAGTTCCCTTTTCTCTTTCCTTTGTTTTTCTCGAATAGAAGGAGTCTTTCACCATTGCCACCACAGCTGGGAATGTGCTGGGTCACTACTAAAGCCAGCACATCTCAGAGCCCAGGGCTCATGGTGGACTCCCTGAGTATCGGTGCTGCTGGTTTTTCAAGGCCCAAGGGCTCTTTAGTCAGCAGATGATGAATCCTGCCAGGGTTGGGTCCTTCCCTTCAAGGCAGCAGATTCTCTTTTGACCCAGGATGTGTCTAGAAATGTCGTCCCAGAGGTAGGGCCTGGAATGGGGACCCAGGACTCTATCTGCTATCCTATCCTACTATGGCTGAGCTGGTATCCAAGATGCAGGAAAAAGTCCTCTTTACTCTTCACTCTCCTCCCTTCAAGCAGAAGGAAGGTGGCACCTTTGGAGTTGCTGCAGGCTGCACTGCCTGAGGTTGTGGGAGGGATGGTGCAAGCACTCCCTCAGCCATGCCAGCTGGTGTCTCCCTAGATCACATGCCAAACCAGTTTTCTGGCTCTGAGCTCAGCCCAGTACCAGGTATTGCCTAGGAATTACAGTCCCTGTTCCTAGACTGCCTTTCAAGTTTACCTAGGAGCCCAGGGTACTTCAGCCCACAATGGTGAGGCTTGTGGGGAAACTCAAGTTCCAATCACTGGGATGGGCACTTGCCCTCTGGCTAAGGCTGGTCCAAATGTTCGCTTCCTGCATGGGTGCTGGCTGAGCCCAGCATGGCTTTATTCTCTGTTGTGACAGAGCAGAACCAAATTCAACGTAAGTCCCCTAGTCACTGGGCTCACCCTCCCCAAATGCACAAATTCTCTGTAACACATGGCCGTGACTGGGGAATAGGAGAGGGGTGGCATCAGTGATTCAAGACTGTCCCTCCTGCCCTCCTCAATGCCTCTTTTAGTGATATGAAGTTAAAATGAGGTACTGTGATTGCTCACCTGATTTTTCGTTCTTGTGGTGGTGCTTTTCTGTGTGCAGAAAGATATTCAAATTTGTTTTAGCAGGGAGAATAAAGGGTGTGGGCTTCTATTCTTCCATCTTGCTCTACCCCCAGCATCTTTTCATATACTTCTCTGCCATGTGCTATTTTAATGTGTCTGCCATCTGTATATCTTCTTTGGTGAGCTGTCTGTTGTTCAGATGATTTGATCATTTTAAAAATGGGTTGTTTGTTTTCTTATTGTTAAGTGTTGAGTTCTTTGTATATTTTGGATATAAGTCCCTTATCAGGTATATATTTTGCAAATAGTTTATCCCAGTCTATGGGCTTGTCTTTTTATTCTCGTAACAATGTCTTTTGCAGAGCACACATTTTAAATTTTAATGAAGTCCAGCTAATCACCATTTTTGTTTCTTTTTTTTTTATCTGAGCATGAGAGCACCAGAGGAGAAAGAGAGGAAGCCACCTTTTTCTCTCATGTTCTACCAAAGGCGAAACAGTTTTTGTGTCCTGCCTCTCGTAGGAGGGACTTGTCTTTGTTTGGAATTTAGTTTACTTCTTTGCCTTGAGACCTTATGGGCTCAATAAAAGTTGTGTTTTTGTAGATTATCTGACCTTTTTTTGCCCTTGGGGTGAGAGCACCATTATTTCTACAGCATTATTATTTCTATTTTGGGATGCTTTCTAATCCTAAATGGAAGCACAACTAAAATCATTTCGTTAGTTATTTTTTAAAAATGGCCACAAATGGCATTGTGAATGTTACATAAGACAGAAGCCTTAAGACAGAATTCTGAAAGAATGGCTGTTACTTTATTTCTTTATCTACTTTGAGCATCATAATCCTAGCTCTAACCATTGAATAGGGTCCACTCAAATCAGAAGTCTATTTACAATAGATTTAACTCTGATCATGTATTAAGATGATATTTAGAATATTGATTTATAGTGAGCAATTAATGGGCATACAGTGAATTCCAGTCACGCTGTTTGTTTTCACCCTTATTAAGGTGCTGGTGGTGACTAATGTAAGGTAAGGAAAAGCTAAGGAAAATATCCTCTTTAGATGATTGTCAGATTCTCTTCTGCGACCTCATACTTCTCTAGCCTGATGGGGGCTGGCATGTTTGGGGGTGACTGGCTTTTTATATGAGCACCGTTACCGAATCTTAGTCTTTACACACTAAGCAGGTGTGTGCCTCTTAATCTGTCTTTTTCTCATTCCTTTGTCGCCACTGAACTCGGGATACCCATGGGTGATATAGGGCTGGTTCCCTACATTCTGGTGCCCAATGTGGGGCTCATGGATCCCTGCATTCTGGCACCCAACGTGTAGGACTCATGGATTCCCTACACACTACTTTTGCTGAAGCCCAAAGGTTATGATAGGTTGTGTCACTATTATCCTTCAGTCCAAAGAATTTTTAAATTTCCATCTTGATTTCATTATTGACTCAATGATGATTCAGTTGATAGGTACTATTACACAGATGACTTAAGTACCTTGTCAATTTTACAGTAGTATTTTTTAGCTTTGGCTTTATATCGGAATATCCTGGAAAGTTAAGAAAAAAATTCTGGCCGGGCATGGTGGCTCATGCCTGTAATTCCAGCACTTTGGGAGGCCAAGATGGGTGCATCATCTGAGGTCAGGAGTTTGAGACCAGCCTGGCAAACATGGTGAAAGCCTGTCTCTACTAAAAATACAAAAATTAGCTGGGCATGGTGGTGCACACCTATAATCCCAGCTACTCAGGAGGCTGGGGCAGGAAAATCACTTGAACTTGGGAGGTGGAGATGCAGTAAGCCAAGATCATGCCACTGCACTCTAGCCTGGGCAACAGAGTGAGACTCTGTCTCTAAATCAATCAATCAATAAATAAAACTCAGATAGCCAAGCCATACCCTAGACAAATGAAGTCAGAATCTCTGAGCGTGGGACCTAGAAATGAGTCTTTTTTAAAGATCCTCAGATGATTCCAATACACACCAGGTTGAAACCACTTATTTATAGCCATATAGCCATAATGTGGTAGACTCAGAAACTGAACTCAGGTCTCTGACTCCATAGTCTACATTCTGAAACACAGTGCCAAACTTTCCCTTATGTTGCATGGCGCTACTGGGGTGAAATGTGGCATGTCATGTTACTGCCCAACTTAATGTCTTTAGTGATTCCTGTGTCCCTCTGTTAAATGTGATCTCTTTAGTATGACATGAGATTGGGCTGATTTTTCTCTACCTTCTACTCTGTACTCCAACAATACCAGGTCTTCCACAACTACCTAAATAAATGGTATTCTTCACACATCTGTGCCTTTGCACAAGCTGGGCTTTCTCTCTAACCCTCATTTTTTTGGGGGAAAACATTGTTTCCAAGACTCTATTAAAATGCCACTTAAAAAATTCCTCTCTGAAGTCATTCCAAACCACCTCCTTATACTAGGCTGCACAGAGTAGTCTCTCTTTTGTCCCACCATGTACTTTTTCATGGATCACACAGTTTGCACCTGTTTACTTGTTTGTCTAATGAATGAATGGAAGACCAGTCATTGATTAAGTCTGTGAATCTAGGTGGCAGCCATTTTGCAAAGAATCTTCAATGCTAGCTAACGAGTTGGGAGTTTATCATGTAGGGAATGGGGAGTCAGGATTGCTGAGGAGGGAGTGAGATGCTGGAGACGATGTTTTTAGAAACTTTAATCTGACATGGGAGGTATATGACAGTTTGGATATAGGATAGGACTGGAGGCTGGAGATCACTGAAGAATTTTTTTAAAAAAATAAGAATCCACATTTGTGGCAATAAGAGTCTTAGGATGGTGGCAAGAGAAATGAAACAAAGAAATTGATATGATGACACAAAGGAATTCTAGATTTTGGTGACTACATTTGGAAGGCCAGGGAGAACTGAGAGTCAGAGAGGAGTTCAAAGTTTTGAGAATTGTTATTGTATGTATTAGTTTACTGGGCTTGCCATTACAAAGTACTACAAACTGAGCACCTTGAAAACAACAGGAATCTATTCTCCACGGTCCTGGAGGCTGGAAGGCTAACATCAAAATATTAGCAGGGCCACTATCTCTGAAGGCTCCCTGTCTCTTTCCTAGCTACTGATGGTTGCAGCAATCCTTGGTGTTCCTCGGTTTATAGCCTTATCTCTGCAGTCTCTATCTCCATTTTCACATCTTCTTCTCTCTGTGTCCAAATTCCCCTCTTCTGATAAGGACACCTGTCAGTGGAATAGGGTCCACCACCCTAGTTCAGTATTACCTCATTTTAACCTGATAATACCTACAAAGATCCTATTTCCAAATAAGGATGCCAGGGATTAGGATTGGAAGATATTTTTCTGGGTACACACAATTCATCCTATAACAGTACATTAATTCATTCATCAAAGAATCATGTATTAAGTTGTAATTGCCTTTAAAGAGTTCACAATCTAATAGAGAAGACATATTTAAACAGATCACTCTATTACAATGTGGTAAACACAATAATGCTGATATGCACATATTATTATGGACACACAAAGAAGAGTCAGCTAGCCTAACAGAAAGCAGACAAAGGTTGAACCTTGGATAAAATTAGAAAAATGAGGAGGAACAACGACAACAGTTTCTTGGGATTTAAATCACTCAGTGCTTTGTTTTATAATTTTATTAATTTAACAAATGATCTCTAGTTTGGGTACATCCAAAGGGAAACATCCCATCTGAAGTTACCAATAGGAGTTCTGTACAGTTATGTAGCAGATATAGATATGGGAGACAGCTACAAAGAGGAAAGAATTTAATATGTATCCTGTCCCTCCTTCCATTTTATACCAAATTTCTGGGACCATTTTCTTTTTTTCTGAAGTTCAGCCTTTAAAATTCAATTTTTGTTTACCTTTAAAGATAATTTGATGAGCACACAATTCTAGGTTGACATTTATTTCTCTTAATGTTTTAAAGACATACTTCTCTCGTTTTTTGGCCTCTATTGTTGTTTTTGAAAAGTCTGCTGTCATTCTGATTGTCCTTTTTCTGTGGCTGCTATGAAGATCTTCTCTTTGCCTTTAGGTGTCCTGCATTCTCACTGCTGGTGTCTGGGTATGGGTTTTGTTTTTTGGTTGTTGTTGTTTTGATTTGTCATTCAGACTAGAGTGCAGTGGCGTGATCTTGGCTGACTGCAGCCTCTACCTCCTGGGCTCAGGCAATCACCACTTCTCACCTCCCCAAGCAGATGGAACTACAGGCATGCACCACCACACCTGGCTAATTTTTGTATTTTCAGTAGAGATGAGGTTTCACCATGTTGTCCAGGCTGGTCTCGATCTCCTGGACTCAAGCAATCTGCCCACCTCAGCCTCCCAAAGTCCTGGGATTACAAACGTGAGTCACCACATCTGGCTGGATTTCTTTTTATTTAACCTACTGGTATATATGTTGTGCTTCCTGGATCTCTGTATTCATGTTTATCATCAGTTCAGGAAAATATACAGCAATTATCATTTTAAACATAGCTTTTTCTTCATTCTTTGCATTCTGCTTCTGGGCTCAGATTAGATATATTAGGCCTTATTATTATCTTAATATCTTTTTATATATTCTTCATATTTTCCATTTCCCTTGGTAATTTCTTTGTATATATTTTCCAGTGTGCTAATTCTTTCTTCACTGTGTTTAATATTAAGATTCTAATTTCTTAAATTTCCTTTTCCCCCCAGTATGCTTGTTCATTCCCAATAGGCCCTTAGTGCTTTCTTATCTTGGTGATTGGATCATTTTCTTCTTGAAGCATTTCACACATTGCTATACTACATTCTATGTCTTCTTTGTGCCAGCAAAATGTATGTTCTACACAGGGCCAGTATCACCCTTCCAGTCAATCCTTGCATGGGTGCAAGATTGGAAGACTCTAAGGTACCTGTCTGCCACCCCATGGCAAGGGACCGGGAAATGGAATGTTTGGATTTTCTCTGGAGAAAAGCATTTTACATAATGCTTATAAACAGCACAATCTCTGTGGCTTCTTTTTTCTTTGGAGTTTAAGCTCTTGTGGATAGGGAGTACTTTAAAGTTTGCTTAGCTGATTCTTGCTTCTCAGTAAATAGTAAATCAATCTCCATCATGGTTTCAGAAACTCTAAAACAACTAATTTCATCCAAGAATGTATACCAGTTTGGAGAATGATGTTTGGGTCTCTATATTTAGCAGTCAATGTATAATAATAATTCCTATATAAATGTGAGTTAGTATTGTTTTCAAAACATTCTCATACCACAAGGTGTGGTGGCTCATGCCTATAATCTCAGCACTTTGGGAGGCCAAGGCAGGAGGATCACTTGAGGCCAGGAGTTTGAGACCAGCCTGGGCAACATGTCAAGACCCCATCTCTACAAAAAATAAAAATAAATACCTTGGCATGGTGGTGCATGCCTGTAGTCCCAGCTACTTAGGAAGGCGGCTGAAGTGGGAGGGATCTCTTAAGCCCAGGAGATTGAGGCTGCAGTGAGCTGTGATTACAACCACTGCACTGCAACCTGAGTGAGAGAGATCCTGTCTCAAAAAACAACAGCAAAAAAGAACAAAAAAACCTTCTCACACTTGTTATCTTGTTAAAGGTTAAAGGTGAAAGTGAATTTTAACGACTGTAGTTTTGATTTGAAACCCTTGGCAAGAACTCCTCTTCTGGAATCCCAGGAAGAAGGAAAAACAGTTATTTACACGTAAGTCTGCTCTTCCATAGCTTTGCTCTTCTTTCACTAAGATGTTAGGCTGAGCTGCCACCCCCTGCCGTCCTTTCACGTTGCTGAGACAGTACTGAGGCACACACCAGGTTGCATGGCGGCAGGACACCGGGCATCTCCCACCACTGTGTCTGGTGAGGTGGCAACACTCCCCAGGCTTTTCTGGTCTGAAAGAACAAGTAGCTAACACAGAAATAACAAGCGCAGAAATGGAAAAAAAATGTTAACAACTTGTACTAAAGCTAAAAGGGTAGGAGATTTAAAATTGAATTGGAGTAGTATAAATGGAGTTTGGGACTGGTTTTGGTGGGTAGTAGTATTACAATATTGTGCCCAGAGTGCAAAGACGCTATAAACAGAGAAGTGGTACATACTATCAAATACTAAGCATGTAATGTGGGGAATCATCTCAGCTAACTAGTTATAGAATTAAAAGTAAGAGATGTCTCTACATAAGTACGTAACTTGTAACTATCTGGTTAAAAGTAGTGCTGTCCCTCAGATATTGCTGGAGGGAGTGTATAATGGTGCAGCAACTTTGGAAAACAGCATGGCAGTCTCTCAAGATGTTAAACATTAAATTATTATGTGACCTAGTAATTCCACTCCTGGGTTTCTACTCAGGAGTAATGAAAACATATATCCACATAGAGGCTAGGACATGGATGTTCATAGCATAATTATTCAGAACAACCAAAAAAGCAGAAACAACCCAAATGTCTATCAACTGATGAATGGATAAACAAGATGTGGTATATCCATACAGTGGAATATTACTTGGCAACTGTAAGGAAAGAAATGCTGATACATGCTGCAACATAGACAAACTTCAAAACCATTGTACACTGTGAAGGGAAGCCAATAACAAAAGCCTATAGTATTTTTTTTTTATAGACAGTGTTCAGAAAAGGCAAATCTATAAAGACAGAAGGTAGATAGTAGTTGCCTTGGGCTGGGGATGGGAGTGGAGAGTGACTTAATGAGCATGGGGCCTTGGGGTTGATGAAAATGTTTTAAAATAAGATTGTGGTGGTGGTTGCATAACTCGGTAAATATACTGAAAACCATTGACTTGTATACTCAGAATGAGTGAATTTTATGGCATATAAATTATACCTTATTAAAACTGTTGATAACAATAAAAAAAGAACCTAGGAAGGTAGAAGAAAAATGAGCTTATATGACTATTTCTAGGAGATCAGCCTTCAATTCTCTGTTTCTAAAAAGTGCCCAAAGTAAGCTGCAGTAGTTCCCTTTTACTGAACAGCTCGGAATTTGTTGAATAAATACAGTGTGGCAGAAGCTGGAGGGCTTTTGGAGATGCTGGTATGACCAGCAGAGAGAATGACTAATTGTCTCCTGAAGACCTGGGAGCTGGGTGATGGCTGGGGTGGGCACTGGCCAACATGGGCTTACTGTCCTTGAGGTGTAGTTTAACCATTTGCTGGGGTGTCTCTTGAATAGGAGCCACAATTGAGGGAAAAATGGAAGTGTCCAAACTAAGCCCTATTCCCTTGGTAGCTGAAGGCCTTAAAAGATAGAATGATTGATTGAAAAAATAGAATTGAGAATCATTCTTATATATTAGGGTCCAAAGGAGTAAGTTCCTTTGCAATTCCTAATTGCCAGAGTCTCAAATAAACCTGCTTGGGTAAGATTTTAGGATAATCAGCATCTTAATTCTATTTAATTTTGATAAATGATATAAAAAGAGAGATTTTTTTCTCAAATACACCTTCTAGCAGAGCAAGACCCACATGTGAAGGAGAATATCGCATTGCGGGAGTAATGGGGGCTTATGTTTTAGACTAGAGGCTTAAGTCTAGACTCCCTCTGGAAGAAGGAGGAAGACTGGATTCTCTTCTGTGAATAAGGGTAGCATTGCAATTCTGGCAGCAGGGGTGGAAAAGTCATATTTGTCTTTGGCAGAGTTAGATCTTCTCAGGGAAGGCAAACTGGATAACCCTGTGAGGGGTCATTCACTCCAAAGGACCCAAAGCTGTTTGATTCAGCAGCACAGAGGTTGCAGACGAAACTATGACTACAGCAAGACAATACTATTTATTTGGGTTTATTTTCACAAAAAAAGTATATGTTTATTTTCACAAAAATACATAAATTCACATAGAACTCATCAACTTCAAATTTAAATAAAAGTAAGTGCTACAATTGAGTTGAGAGTTAAGAGAATTCCTTCCTTTCTGGTTCCTTCCTGCAGAAACAAAGGGTCATCCTGTCTAGAAAAAGAACCGTTGTGTTATCAAAAGGCAAAGAATCCAAGTGCCAAAGAGGCCACCTCTGAAGGGCATTTTTCGTCCTTGAGCTTCAGCCAGGAGGGGAAACGGAAGGAAGAGCAGGATGGGTAAGAGCTGGGGCCGTCCCATTTCGTAATACATAAGGTGGCAATCGCCGATACCAAAACCTGAGCACCTGGGAATTCTCTCTGTATGGCAGGCTTCCAAGAAGAGAGGAGGTAGTGGGGGATAGGTTAGAAGCAGCTGAGGGGCAGGTGCCCTTTATTCAGAGGGAACAGAGAGAGCTGCCTGGGCCCCCTGGTGGAGCCACGTGATGGGAGTGCCCCTGGTGGGTAGGCCACGCTGTCCAGGATTTCCCTAGCTCCTCTCTCGTTCCACCATCTCCACCCTGTCTCTACCATTTACCACTTGGCATAGCCAAGCCAGGCCCCACATTTTGTTCCCCTTAAGGCAGTCGAGTTAGGTAGAACATTTTCAAAAGGACCAATACTAAATGAAAGTAGTAAAATTTAACAAGTGAAAGCCCCATATGGAGAGATTTCCAGCAGCAGAGAGGAGCACCTGCGCTTCCCGCACTCGGCACCTGTGACTCCTGATTGCATTAGGGCTGAGCAAGGGCTTGTTCTCTGTGGACTCTGGATTAGGCCCTGTGACTGGTAGAAAGAATCTGGGAGAAAACTCAGGAATGAGAATGGAGAAAGAGAGATTCAGACCAAAATTACTAGAAAGCCTTGGAAGTAAAGGAGGAAAATCAAACTGGGGAACCAGAAAACCCCCAGACCAGTTAATTAAAACCTCGAGTAACTAGGAGATCCAGAGTTTCCTAAATGAATGGGAATTTCTTGCATTTGAAGAGCTGAGAATAATAATCATGAATCATTCAGAGGAATTGCCCAGTGTCTCAAGCGGAGGGGCATAAAGAAGAGCTGGCACCGATGTCTTCGGCTGACAAGTTTGCAGGGCTCATACTGGACTCCTAAATAGGCCAACTCAAGGCCAAGGAGCAACCCTGGCCCTATCCTTACAGAGAGGCCCTACACAGCTTTCTGGGATACAGATAAAAGGTTGATGCCTTTTCAGGTCCTCTCTGTGCAGACGTGATCATCCCCCCAACTCCTGAGTATCAGCCCCTGTCTATTATTGGTCCCCCATGTGATCTCCAAGAAGGATTTTCGGGTGTCAGACAAGAGCCCTCCACAGTAAGCTCCGTGTCTATTGTCTGCCGTTGTCTGCGGATCCACCAACCCCTAGCAGCAGCCGTCAACCTCTTCTGACCCTGATCTAGATTCTGAACCTAAAGACATTTAGAACTTGGATTCTTGGTTCTGTCTGAATGACCATGCAAGAGGACAACTGTATACCCTGATGCATGACTCCTTCCTCTGCCAGCCCAACATAATGAAAATAAAATGTGCAGTAAATGAAGAAAAAAAGCCCCAACATTTAAAATGTAAAGTTTATAGAAATATAGGTATTGGGCCAGGTGCCAATGGCTTGTGCCTGTAATCCCAGCACTTTGGGAGGCTGAGGCAGGCGAATCACCTGAGGTCAGGAGTTCAAGACCAGCCTGACCAACATGGAGAAACCCCATCTCTACCAAAAATACAAAGTTAGCCTGGTGTGGTGGCACATGCCTGTTACCTCAGCTACTCGGGAGGCTGAGGCAGGAGAATCACTTGAGCCGGGGAGGCGGAGGTTGCGGTGAGCCAAGATCACACCATTGCACTTCAGTCTGGGCAACAAGAGCAAAACTCTGTATGGAAAAAAAAAAAAAAAAAGAAAGAAAAAAGAAATGTAGGTGTTTACAGAGCACAGATTTCTCATCCTAAGGTAATGATAGTTAAACTTGGTGGCCATTTGACTGAGCTAGCCCAGCCTACCCTTCCTGGGTCTAAGTGGATCTCCCTCCAGTTCTCCCATCCAGAGTCAGCCTTTTAGGCGTGTATTCTAGAGTCACAGTGTTCCTCCCCACTCCCAGTTACAAACCAGCATGTGAATGTCCTGTCTTCTGAGAATCCTTCAATCTTGCCACCTTCCTTTCTGACTGTCTCTCCATTTCCCCACTCCTATCTCTAAAGGATAAGGGTGCTACTTTTTTACGCATGAAAATGTATTAACCTTTTCTTTTGTGTTTTTAGCTCCGTTTACTGCCATGTTTTGGTATTCTCCCATGTGCTTATTTGCTTGCTTCCTCAAAATTTTAACACGCGCCAACTCTGAGCCAGGCAGTGTTTGAGGGGCTGGAGACACGGTGGGAAACAAAACAGAGAAGGCTCCAATTTCCTGGAGCTTACATTTTGACTGGGAAATAGACCATAGTCAACTACATAATCATATAACATCACGTGAGTTAGTAATAAGTGCATTGAGGAAAACAGAGCAGGCGGAGGGGGTGAGGACGGATGAGGGGGACTGTTTTAGGTGGAGAAGTCAGAGGAGACTTCCCCTCTGAGATGATGTTTGTGCAGCAGCCTGAGGCTCCCAGGGAGTGAGACATGCAGAGACCTGGGGGAAGAGTGTTGTGCAGATGGCTGGGCCCAGGCAAAAGCCTGAGATGGGGGTGAGGCTGGTGTGTTCAGGAAACAGCAAGAAAAAGTGGGAGTCTGAAGATGGTGAGCGCCAAGACAGGGTGGGAGGTGAGGCTGGAGCAGAGGCAGGAGCCAGGCAGGTGGGGGTTACAGGTCTGGAGAGGGAGTTAGAATAAAATCCAAAGTGTAAGGGGAAGCCAGGTGGAGGTTTGGTGTAGGGGAGAAACAATATCTAATCTACATTGTACAAAGAAGAACATGGCTGCTGCACAGACAACTGCGGATGCTGGAGCCAAGGCAGGGCCGTCAGGCAGTGAGGGCTCCAGACTCCAGCACAGGCAGAGAGGAGCTGTCAGAGCTCGTTCATCAGCGTGGAAGTGGGTGAAAGCGAGAAATCAGTGCGGAAGGGCCAGGATGGATTGTGGTCCTAGTCACTGACATAGGGAGGTCTGGGAGGAAAGCAGGTTTGCAGGGAGAGAAGCGCAAAAGTGAAGAATAATCATGTTTGGGGCTGATTCCATTGCAACCATTACAACACAGGAGGAGGATTCGTAGGGTGTGATTTTCCAGCAACTGAACTCTTCCCCTCACTGTCCATTTAAGCCTGTTCTGTTGGGGTTAGTTCTTCCCCTGCCCTGGGCATTCTCAGATAATAAAAAGCCTCTGGTTATGAAGAGTCTGTTCAGTAACTAACATGGTCAGGCTGGTATAATATAATGACCAACGCTTCAATCTTCATTTAAGGTCCCCTTCCTCCGGTTTGGGGCTACTGAGGCTGGAGCTACAAGAAAGAAAAGGGAGGTAAATGTCTTCTCTCTTTCCCCTGTTACTGTCCTATTCCTTACCGCTGTTTCTTGCCACTGTGATTTCTGATCTCTTCAGAGTCCACAGTGGGAGGGAGGAAAGAGAAGAAATGGATGGGCAGGAAAGTTCTTACCTATTAATTTTATGTTCATCTGTTTTAGTGTAAGGCAGTCTCTGGGCTTGGCAGGGGTTTGAAGCTAATGGTTTCTCTCATGGGGCACTTCCAAGCGATCTTCAAAGAAAATTCCTATTGCTCAGAATTTCTCAATGGATGATTTCTTTTCCAGCTGTTTGCTTAGGACTGTCTCTGGCTCTAAGCATCTGATTGGAACTGCCACTACTTCATTCTTAGGAACATAGCCTCTATCACCCTAAGAGATACTGAGACTAAAATTAGATCAATTTCAGTATCTTCGTATATGCCCATCCCATACCCAAGAGGAGATATGCAGTAGGCAGGTGGATGTACAGGTCTGGAATTCATGGGAGACTGGGGGTGGAGATAGGTGTTTGAGGGTCATCCTCGTATAAATGCTGCCTGAAATCATGTGATCACCTCGGGGTTTCAATGAGAATAGGGCCGAAGGCTAGTCCTGTGGAATGCCAAGATATAGAGGTTGGGGCAAGGAGGCAGAGCTGGTGAAGGAACATGCAGGGAGCGAGAGGCTGGTACGGAAGGAAGAAAAGCAGAAGTGTGTGCTGCTGCAGAGGCCCAGTAGAAGAGGGATTTCAGAAAAGAGGGCACTCTCAGCCACGTGGCAATGCTGCTGAGAGGGAGGTAAAATGACGACTGGGGAGATGTATGCGTAACCACTGATTTTCATCAGAGAGGTTAAGTGGAGCAGCTGGAAGGAAAGCTTGATTACAGTGGGTTCAGGAGTGATGGGGTGAGGCTGTGGAGACAGAATAAGCAACGCTTTTGTGGGGTTTTGCTATAAAGTGGCTGGAGAGGGTAAGGCAAGAGAACATTTTTATCAGCGATATGAATATTATAACATGTATGTTTCCTGATGGGAATGCTCCTGTAGAGAGGGAGATTTAATGATGCTGGAGAGAGAGGGGCATAATAGAAGGGCAGAGTCCTTCCGCAGGTGAGGAGGCAGCACCCTGGACTCAGGTGGACAGGACACTATCCATTGTATGCGAGGGAAGGCCGCATACATGGATGTACGTCAAACTAGCTCAATGGATTTTGCAAAGGAAGATTGTTTCCTTCTGTTTACTCATTTTCTCAATGAAGTGAGATCATCAGCTGTTAGTGAGACACAGAATAGAGATTTAGAGGTTGAAGAGAAAAGGGAAGTAAGGAACCTAGTATTTTCTAAATCACAACAATCCTAGTGGAAATTAGTTCTCCAAACATGTTGCCATCTGAAAGCTGGGACCACAGGTGTTCCCTCAAATCATATCACACATCAGTGATCCACCCCATCTATTTGGCCATATCCCTGAATCTCTAAGTGCTTCTGAATCCAGACAGTGCAAGGAAAGGCTGAGGCAAGAGGCTTGGGGGAGACACTGCCTGTGAAGTGAGTCAGCTGGCTCTGGCAGGACAGGCTTCCAGGGGGATCAGCTTAGCTTAGCTGGGGAACTCTTTCTGCTCTTGCAAGCCCCTCATCCCCATACCACACTCAACTCTTCCCTTTTGTCACCTTCAAAAGGTTTTAGCAACCAAGGAGCACACACCCTGATCCTTGATTGGTGAAAGGATACACAAAATAAGGCTGCTTCAGAGGAAGTTGTCTGCTTGCGGGAGTCAGGGTGAAGGCCAAGGAAGGCACTCAAGAATTGTCGAGTCTCTAAGAAAAAGCATCTGCAACAAACTTCCTTTAATTTTTAAGTTCAGTGTCTGTGATAATTAAGAAATGGCAATACCATGTATTTTCCCCAGATGTTAAGAAATATTGCCGAGTGAACCAATAAAATTAATTATAGCTACCTTACTTAGTGTCCATCTTCATTTATTTGGTTTGTTCCTAAACTAAGGTATGCTCCCTTTGGTCATGCACCCTTCATGGCCACATCCACATATCCTTCCTGGGTTTTTCTAACATTCTTTATAGAAAATTTAAAAATTCATTTGGGGTTGGCCAGGTGAGGTGGCTAACACCTGTAATCCCAGCACTTTGGGGAGGACAAGGCAGGTGGATCAGTCGAGTTCAGGAGTTTGAGATAAACCTGGGCAACATGGCAAAAACCTGTTTCTACTAAAAAATAGAAAAATTAGCCAGGTGTGATGGTGCACACCTGTAATCCCAGCTACTTGGGAGGCTGAGGCATGAGAATTGCTTGAACCCTGGAGGTGGAGGCTGTAGTGAGCTGAGATTGCATCACTGCACTCCAGCCTGGGTGACAGAGCAAGACTTCATCTCAAAAACCAAAAAAATCATTTGGGGTATAATTACTCGCTTGCTGATTCTGATTCTAAACATTGCCCTCTGGCTTATGTTGAGTTTGAATCCTGGTCACAGGAAGACATGGTAGGACACAGAGCACAGGAGAGTGGAATTCTGTTTTCTTTAGGCAAAGGGACACCATGGTAACGTTTTTAAAAGGACTTGGGGGAGTCTGACTTCTTCGGTTCTGTCTGTTCCCCAAGATCCCCCTCTTTCCTAGTCAATGCCCTAGATTTTGTATAAAAGACTGGATGCAATGTTAATCCAACTGGAGTTGCAATTCAGCAACCTACGGGATCAATTTATGACTTGAGGGCCACAGACGGAGTAAAATTTATTAAAAATGGTGGCCCTATATTTTAATGCCTTGCACATTCTGGCATCTGAGCTTTATATTGTCTTACTTTATCCATTTTTCTCTCATTCCATATTTCTCATCCTCCTTAAATTATTCTACCATGACAGTTATCCAGTCTCCCAATGTCTCACCCCCAATCAACATATGGTTCTATGTGAAACTAGATTTTTTTATTTTGAAACGGGCTCGTTCTGTTGCCCAGGGTGGAGTGTAGTGGGATGATCACGGCTCACTGCAGCCTGGACCTCCCAGGCTCAAGCAATTCTCTGCGGTTCAGCCTCCTGAGCAGCTAGGACTATAGGTGCACACCATCATGCCCAGTTACTTTTTGTAGAGATAGGATTTCACCATGTTGCCCAGGCTGATCTCAAACTCCTGGGCTCAAGTGGTCCACTTGCCTCAGCCTCTCAAAGTGCTAGGATTACAAGCGTGAGCCCTTGCACCCGGCTGAAAACTAGATTTTTAAAAGCTTTATACTATGAACAATTTCAGAGAAGTATAGAAAAATAGTGATAATTATATAATGAATCCTTACGTATCTGACATCCAGCTTCAATACTGATTACCTCATGGCCAGTCTTGCTTTGTGTATATGCATACCTGCTTCTTGACCCTAACTGGATGACTTTGAAGCAAATCCCAGATATCGTATCACAAATATAGTTGCCCATTCCACATGGTGAAGAGTAGATGCCTTTCCTTTCCTTGCATTTTGAGATGAATATCAATTCTAAATACCTCACATTTCCTCTGAAGCCTTGTACTATTTCTATATTTAAGATCCTTTGTGTTGTAAGTAGCAAACTAACCACAGCTAACATAAGCACAAATGGAATCCATCGGTCCCTGGTGGTCTGGTGGTTGGGATTAAAAAAAAAAAAAAAAAAAAAGAATCCATTGGAAGAGTGCCAAAGCATCTTAGAGAACCCTGAGAAAAAACTGAATTCCACAGGAAGGGCAGGAACCTTGATAGCACTGGCCCCTGAGAAGTGTACATCTCAGACCCTTCTAAGCTATTGTCATGAACGTGATCACACCTTCCCAAGTGTCCGTTTTGGTTAGAAGTCTAATCCTAGAAGAAAGCTAGGGGAATCTGATCCTAGAGTTGGGTCAGCTGTGCATTCCTTGACCAATTAGCCACAGCCAAGAACAGGGTCGTGTAGGGAGGCGCTGCCATCGAGTCCACCTCTGGCTGGGCATGGTGGCTTACCCCTGTAATCCGAGCACTTTGGGAGGCTGAGACGGGTGGATCACCTGAGGTTAGGAGTTTGAGACTAGCCTGGCCAACATGGCAAAACCCCACCTCTACCGAAAATACAAAAATTTTAGCCAGGTGTTGTGGTGGGTGCCTATAATCCCAGCCACTCCAGAGAGAGAATCGCTTGAACCTGGGAGGTGGAGGTTGCAGTGAGCTGACAACACTGCATTCCAGCCTGGGCAATAGAGTGAGACTCCGTCTCAAAAAAAAAAAAAAAAAAAAGAGTCTCCCTCTGTGAGTGGAGTCAGGGATTTGCCAGAGAGATGGGACCATGCAGGCATCACTAATCCACCATGTGGAGCAAGGAGGGCAGGAATCACTGAAGAAAGCTGAGCCTGAAAAGCCAGGCAGGAATCTTACAGTCATGGTAAGGGGTTTGGAATTTATGGGGAGACCCTGAAGGATTTTATAATACTCTAGTTCTGGCATTTTTTTCCTTTTATATTACCTCATCAGTTAAAACAGAATTCTAGAAATCACATCAGCATGCAGGGATATTGTTACTGCACCTTGACTTTATCTAGAAGGAGAAAAGTTTTGGTAAATCAGTTCTGTTCCATGAATCAATCAGTCATTAATGCCTTTTCCATAGCCATTCCTCTGTTCAGGTGAGTAAGTTTAGAAATTTCCAAAGTTTTCTTTATAAAAGGCAGCCTATATCTATTTGACACTTTAAAAATCTAGGGCTGGACGCCGTGGCTCACGCCTATAATCCCAGCACTTTGGAAGGCCAAGGTGGGTGGATCATGAGGTCAAGAGATAGAGGCCAGGCTGGCCAAGATGAAGACACCCCGTCTCTACTAAAAATACAAAAATTAGCTGGGCGTGGTGGCATGCACCTGTAGTCCCAGCTACTTAGGAGGCTGAGGTAGGATAACTGCTTGAACCCAAGAGGCGGAGGTTGCAGTGAGCCAAGATCACGCCACTGCACACCAGCCTGGCAACAGAGTGAGACTCCGTCTTAAAAAAAAACAACTAGGTGCAAGTTTGTTCTTATGGTTAAGGTTAATATGTACACTTCACAAACACTGGGATTTTTGTTTTCTGAGACAAGGTGTTCTTCTGTCTCCCAGCTAAAGTGCAGTGATGCAAGCACAGCTCACTTCAGCCTCAACCTCTCGGGCTCAAGTGATCCTCCTTCCTCAGCTGCCTGAGTAGCTGGGACTACAGGTGCATGCCACCATGCCCAGCAAATTTTTAAACTTTTTGTAGAGACGAGGTCCCATTGTGTTGCCCAGGCTGGTCTTGAACACCTGGCCTCAAGCGATCCTCCCATCTTGGCCTCGAAAAGTGCTGGGATTACATGTATGAGCCACCATGACTGGCATAGGCATTTTTATTTAAAGAGACTTTTTGGGTAGAAATGCTTTTCTCTGTTACAGTTATAAATGACTAAAAATACTAGCCAGGCCAAAATGGCAACCAGAGGCCTACTGCAAAGCTTCAAAAGGCTTGATGCTCTCTTAATAGACGAATGTTCAGTGTTTTAAATGTTTTTTTTAATATGTTGACATTGAAATTTCATTTCGTGTAGATGTCGGGATTATGTCTCATTCATTTATTTATTCATCATTCACTTAGTAAGTATTTAAGTGCCTATTTTTACCAGATGCTCAGGTTCTGGGGATATAAAGATAAGCAGACATAGGCCCTCTGCCCTAAAGTTAGTGGGAGAAACAGATAGTAAACCAAAGATTTTAATACTGTGAGATTAACTGACTTAGTTGTAGTATATAGAAAGAGACACAGGGCCTGCAGCAAGAGCCTGGGTGAAGACTCAGTGAAGCACTACCTACTGAAAGGAGAATCTTTATTTCCACCATGTAAAAAAGACATTGCCAGGGAACATCAAGTAAACAGACAAATGCTCAGATAAGCTTTTAGATCATATGAGATTGAAATAATTTGATTCAGTAAATCCGGGAAACTTTTGTTTTCAAATGAAGTAAGGAAGCAACTAGGTAGAAATTATAAATCCTATTTTGAATTGCCTTTTGCTTATACTTAATGTAGTTTAAGCCATCAGTGTATTATACCTTTCTGCTGTCTACTCAAATTGCTGTCTACTCAACAGCAATTTTCTGTTTGCCTGCTATTTGGGTCAGTCATGGATGGTCCCATGTTATGAGAAACATGTAAAGGTGAGATAGATTCAGCTCCTTTTCTTGAGAAGATTATTCCATATAAGGAACTAATTTGCTGAATGGGCCCACAGTTAGCCTGAATAAAATCTCTAAATCATGGTCTACACAGCAGTTATAAGGAACTCTGGCTTCTCAAGTGTCAATGAAGGCCAGCTGGGGTACCTGGATTCCCATCTCCATCTGGCCATAATGTTAAGGTAACCTCATTCACCATGTTAGACTGGTGTTGGAGAAAGCCAGCCAAAACAGAAAGCTTAAGTAAGGTTCAGAATCTCATAAACTGAAAATATTCAGACTTCAATAAAAGATAATCACACCAGGAACCAGGAAGATCTTGAGTTGAATGAAAAAGACAATCAATAGAGACCAACACTGAGATGACAAAGATGTTGGAATAAGCCCACAAAGACTTTTAAAGTTGCTATGAGAAAAATGCTTCAGTGAGCAAATATGAATACACTTGAAACAAATGAAAAATTAACCCTGAGCAAACAGGAGATATAAAGAAGAACCAAACGAAAATTGTAGAATTGAAAATTACAATAACCAAAATAAGAAGCTCAGCAGATAAGCTCAACAGTAGAATGGAGAAGATGGAGGAAATAATCCATGAGCTGGAAGATAGAATGATAGAAATGACCCAATCTGAAAAAAATGAGAAAACAGACTGAGGGCAGGAGGAGGGGGAGAAGAACAGAGGCCTACGGGCTATAATAATATTCATGTAATCAGAATCCCAGAAGGACGAGAGAAACAGGCAGGACTAAAAAAAAAAAAAAACCTGAAAAAACATTGGCTGAAAACAGAGTAATCCTTGTAGTGGTGTTAATATCCTGTATCTTGATGGCACCAATGTCAAATCTTGGTTGTGATAATGTACCTTAAACTATTAACAATAATTCCTAGATCTCACTAAATACGTAGTGTTTCGTGTTTTCCTGATTAGACCACGTGGTGTGAAGTCGGTTTCTTCACCTCAGAATCCAAACCAGGTCCACCTGTGGCACCTTCGCCCTTCGGTGGGAGCGTGTAAGACGCTAGACGCGTAGCTAAAAACCATTCCTCTCTTACGTTGTCGCCCTCAATCTTACAGGTAAATGGCAAATTCTCTTTGCTATTAATGTACATGCCTCGATGAAAGTCCAGAATGACGGCGGGGGCCTTGGCGGTTGAAGGCCCGTCGGCCCGCCGGGGCCGCGAGGGGAGGGCGAGGGCCAGGTTCTAGGCTTCATCACCGCGTTTCCGTTTGCTGTGAAATCAAATGGCGCCTTCCCTTTCCCCGGACGTCCGCGTCGCGGTCCAGCTGGCTTTGGGGTCGCAACCCGGGGCCTGTGTGGCGCATGCGCCCCCGATAAGCGGGCCCAAGGGCTCCTTCATTCGCAGCAGCACCAGGACGCGGCCGCTGGGGAGCCACACCCAGACGGAGCCGCGGGGCCTGCGACTACCCCCGGAGCTGGCCTGAGGTGGGGCCGGGGGAGGCCTGCGGGCCTGGGGCCGCGGAGCCCGGGGAGGGCCGCGGAGCCCGGGGAGGGTCCCGGAGCCCGGGGAGGGCCGCGGAGCCCGGGGAGGGTCCCGGCGCCCGGGGAGGGCCGCGGAGCCCGGGGAGGGTCCCGGCGCCCGGGGAGGGCCGCGGAGCCCGGGGAGGGCCGCGGAGCCCGGGGAGGGTCCCGGAGCCCGGGGAGGGCCGCGGAGCCCGGGGAGGGTCCCGGAGCCCGGGGAGGGTCCCGGAGCCCGGGGAGGGCCGCGGCCAGGGCCAGGGCAGTGCGGCCCAGGGGAAGGACCTGCTTTGGCCCGAGGGCTGCACGGGCGCGGGTAGCCGGCCCTGTTGAAGCGCCCGGGACGCCGGGGATCCCGGTTTGTTGGGTGACGGCTCAGCTAGAAAGGGGCCGAGCGGAATTCGAACCCCCGCCCCGCCGCTCCCCGCCCCTGCCCCGAGCCCCCAGGCCTGGCTCTCAACGGTAACTGGCTTCCTCAGCCTCAGTTTATCTTTTTTCCCCTCAGGGATTCTTCTGTCCATGGCTGCCACCAAAACTTCGAGTTATGATCAACATTTCAGGCCAGAAAAATTAAGAGAATGGCCAGAGCCTGAGTCCGTTTCTTTAATGGAGGTGAAATAACATGGCGTTTTGAGACGTCGTTTTGGCGGTGGGACGCCTCGAGTTTGGGAATTGTTTATCTCAATCATGCTTCTGTTCTCAGGACTGGGACAGTGCCTGGAGTTGAAGGGAAAAGTTCCAGGCTCAGATTTGGCCTAGAGTGTGGCCAAGAGTGTTCCCAGTCGCCAGCCTAGGGGCCGGCGCATCAACTGGGCGGGCGGGTGGTGGAAGGCAGCAACCCTAGCTCCCCCGCAGGAGAAGCCACGTCTGGGCTTGCCAGTCCATTCCGCATACTTTGGGGTCTGGTAATGATTTTCTCATAAAGTTTCATTATTTTGTATCATTCTGTGATTTACCTCACTATGAAAAACTCTTGGAAGTATCCTTTATTTTTCCGCTTTTGCCCTAGTGGCGGTCAGAGTAGTGAGACGCTTAATTTTTGTGTGTGCACAGAAGGCCGTGGATTTCGGAAGTGCCGCCGCAAATCATGACCTTTTCCTTATATTTTCTGGCAAAATCACAAAGAAGAGCCATCAAAGACAAAAACCGTTTAATTTCTTTAAGGAAAAAAGGACTATTTGAGAATCCAACTTGAGAGTGTACATAACATTTGCTAACAGTCTTACTAGGATGTTCTTTAGAAAGGCGACTTCCCTTGGGAGGCCGTGGGTGGATCACCTGAGGTCAGGAGTTCAAGACCAGCCTGGCCATCATGGTGAAACCCCATCTTTATTTAAAAAAAAAAAAAAAAAAAAAAGTGACTTCCCAAGATACTTGTCAACATGTTTCTACTTCTCCAAATAAACGGATCGATTCTAATATTGTAGTGTCAGGGTACATGTTTAATTGTTTTACATACTTTTTTAGTTGCCATCTTTTTAATTAAAATTATTTTAGAGATAGGTTCTTGCTGATTGCCCAGGCTGGAGTGCAGTGACCCAATCATAGCTCACTGTAACCTCAAACTCCTGGGCTCAAGTAATCCTCCTGCCTTGACCTTCAAAGCACTTAAGATTACAGGCATGAGCCACCCTGCCTGGCCTGTCATCTTAAAATAAGTCTGAGAAGACTTTAAAGCAAGATCCTGTTTATATTACAAAGAGAGCTTTATTTTAGAGAAGACCTGGGTAGCTGTTGGAATGTCATTTTTAGATCTCATGTGAAGCTATTAAATATATGGGTAAAAAGAACAACTTTTCCTTTTTGAGATTTCTCTTATTCACAGATTTGGTATTTGAGTTTGGGGTTTAGTTTGTTTTGATGCATTCAGTGTGACAGAACAGAAAGAACAATCAGAGATTGAATAACACAGTTCTAAGAACCTGTATCATTTTTCATCAGCGATCATTTTTGTAATAGTAATATCTCTTCCAGATACTGGATTTTATTGCCTTTTCATTTGTTTGTACTTAGTCCTATAAGAATAAAAACTAGAGATCAGTTCATAATGATCCAATTGAAAAAGGCCTAAAGTAGGGATTAAAATGCATCAGCTTTACCCACACTCATAATGGAAACAGCAGGTCCCTAGATGTGGACGGTATTGGTTGGGGGCCATGAGCTCCCACTAATTAGCTCTGAGACTCTGGACCAGTTGAACTAAATCAAACTTTCTGTGGCTTTTGACTTATGAAGATATCTAGCAAAAGGCAGGAGACTTCAAGGGCCCTTCAAAACACACCTACTGGCTGGGTACAGTGGCTCATGCCTATAATCTCAACACTTTGGAGGCCAAGGTGGGTGGATCACTTGAGGTCAGGAGTTCGACAGCAGCCTGGCCAACATGATGAAACCCTGTCTCTACTAAAAATATAAAAATTAGCCAGATGTGGTGTCACATGCCTGTAATCCCAGCTACTTGGGAGGCTGGAGAATCACTTGAACCCTGGGGGTGGGGAGATTCCAGTGAGTTGAGATCTTACCACTGCCCTCCAGCCTGGGTGACAGAGCCAGACTTTGCCTCAAGAAACAAACAAAAAACACCTACTGAATGCCTGGAAAGAGGATTCACTTTATAGAGGATCCTTTTAATAAGCTGCTTAGTGCTTTAAAACATAATTTAATGATATACTATCAGGTGTTTGTTTTAAAATAGTCTGGGGGGGGTGCTGAAAATGAGTAGGGATTTATTGAATGAAACATGATTGACTCTGAGTTAAGCACTCTTGAGCCTGGTTGATGGGTTCATGGAGAATGGGTTTAGAAATTTTCAGTATTTTTATGTTACAGAATAAGCCTCAAGATTTATACCAAAACTATTGGGTAAAGTACACTGAGTTTTGTCATTATAGTTTGTTTCTTCAGGATTTACATCCTAATGTTCAATTCTGTAATTTTAGGTATTAGCTAGAGAAGACATTGATGAAGCAGTACATGCAATATTATTTAGAGAAAATTCTGTTGTGAAGGTAAGAGTTGGCTCCACACTGCATTCTAAGAGTGTTCTAGGGGAGCAAGAGTGTGCAGAACAACATGGCCAAGAGTTTATGTTCTGTGATCCAAGAGATTCATTTTGCAGGGAGAATGAGGATCCTCGAATTGTTTGTACTACATGGATCTGAGGTTGTTCCCCCTTCTTGCAGGATCACTAAGAGATCCCTAATCCCACTTGGACCTGTCCTGAAGGGATCTGAGAAATTGTTCTGATTGTGCCTTCTCTTTGTCCTGGGACCGAATAGAAATTCCTTCCTACCCACACTTGCTTCTTTATGTTCCCACATTGCAGTGGGCATATATAAAACTATTAGAAACAAAATAAGCTTCTTTTTTTTTTTTTTTGAGACGGAGTTTCACTCATGTTACCCAGGCTGGAGTGCAATGGTGGGACCTCGGCTCACCGCAACCTCAGGAGGCTGGGGCAGGAGAATTGCCTGAACCCAGCCTCCTGAGTAGCTGGGATTACAGGCACGCACCACCATGCCCAGCTAATTTTTTGTATTTTTAGTAGAGACGGGGTTTCACCATGTTGACCAGGATGGTCTCGATCTCTTGACCTCGTGATCCACCCGCCTCGGCCTCCCAAAGTGCTGGGATTACAGACTTGAGCCACTGCGCCCGGCCTACAAAATAAGCTTTTAAGGGTTGTGACCAATCAATAACTAATAATCACTGTGAAATTAGCTTAAGGGGTATTTAATTTCAGTGAGAGAGACAGAGTTATAATAATACTTTGGGAGGCTGAAGCAAGAGCATTGCTTGAAACCAGGAGTTTGAGAGTTTAAGACCAGCCTGGGCAACATAGTGAGGCCCTGTCACTACAGAAAATTAAAAAAGCCAGGCATGGTGGCACACACCTGTAGTCCCAGCTACTCAGGAGGCTGAGGCAAGAGGATGGCTTGAGCCCAGGAGGTTGAGGCTGTAGTGAACTGTGATCATACACTATACTCCAGCCTGGGTGACAGAGTGAGACCCTGTCTTTTAAACAAAAAAAGAAGAAAACTTTGACATTTGAATTGTAATTTACAATTTATAAAGAAAGTGCACATAAATTCCCATTTAAGCATCCAGAGAGGTAGGTGCGATTATCTGTCTTTTACAGGCCAGAGAGAGGTATCAAAGAATTTTCTAGTGCTCTTTCTACTCTACCAATTTTGTCACAGACTTTCCTGATGGTGAAGGCTAGACACACAATGGGTGACCAGGGAATTCTTGGAAATCCTGAAAAAGAAACAAGAGTTTAATGAGTTAGCAGTAGCTTAATCTGGTTCATGAGTTGGATGCAGTTTAATCTGAAGGCACGGTGTGGTTTAGAACTTTATATGAGTTCTTTTGCTCTGTGTTCTCAGCTTCTCTTCCTGCACTTGATTCTGTGGTTCAGTTATTTTCTACTGGGACTTTGCAATCTGAATGTGGCTGGGAGCTTAGTAGTGGGATCAAGTGATTTTTCCCCCTTACTCAAATGACGACAAGTCAAACAATTTTTTATAATTTATTTTCCTTGTTTGTATCACTTCACTAGAGATTGGATACATATTTTCAGAATCTGGATACTTCTAAGGAAAGAAGAAAAGAGATGTTACATAAAAAATGGGTTGAAAATGTTGCAGAGCCTCTTCAGCAGAGAACTATGGAAAAAGTAATTTCATATAAAGGGCTGGAGAAAATGAAACAAGAGAATGTTGAATATTATTTGCAGCACAGTCATAAAATGGTACTGAGTTTTGTTTTTTTTTCCAAATTATACTTTATTTGAAGAGTTGGTCCAACAGTTTCACTGGTTATACAAGTGATCTGCAGCTTATTTTTGTATTTAAGATAGATTAATTGAATTGTAATACACGTAAACAGCATTCTTAAGCCTGAGGTTGGAGGGGATAGGATTGTTGATTTGGAACTAGATTTATCAGGAATTATGTAGACATTAATGGAGTTACTTACTGTAGCTTAAACCATAAAGGCATTTATAATTTACTTCACAAGAAATTGAGAGGTGGTGGTTTCATGGTGGGTTCTGACAGTATAACAATGTAAGGTTTTTTTCTGTTCTATTCTGCTATCCTTAGTATTTTCAGTTTATCCTCATTATTCTCACATTTGCCTGATGGTTGCTTACAGCTCCAGACATTGGGTCTTCATTCAAGGCAGGAAGAAGGGGTAAGGAATGGTGCCAGGGGCTTCTTCTCTTACCCTGCTCCTTTGCAGGAAGCAAAAAGAGTCCCCAGAGGCCCCTAGCCAACTTTCCCTTAGGTCTTGTTGGCCAGAACTGAGTCATGAGGCAAGTCCTAGCCATAAGCAGGCCCTGCAAAGCCACCGTGGCATTCTCATCTCTCTAGTAGGAAGTGGGCAAAGGAGAATGGTATTGTGTGACTAGGTTAGCCAACCAGTAGGTATTAGGACTAACAGTTTCTATACTTTGTTCTACAGTTTGGCTTTACAAAACAAATTTGGTTTTTTAATTTGAAGATTCTTTTGATTTTGAGGTCAGGACTCTCTTTCAGAATTTAGGTCTGTCTATTTGCAGTACCAAATATAAATCTGTTGGCTTTAGGTGTGTACTACTGGATCTTTTTTCTTTCCCCCACATACTTAGTAGATATCTAGAGTAGTGGCTGAATGCAGTGGGTCACCCCTGTAATCTCAGCACTTTGGGGAAGCTGAGGTGCATGGATTGCTTGAGTCCAGGAGTTCGAGACCAGCGTGAGCAACATGGCAAAACCCCCTCTGTACAAAAAAAAGCTGGGTGTGGTATTGTGCACCTGTAGTCCCAGCTACTTGGGAAGTTGAGGTGGGATGATCACTCGAGCCTGGGAGGCAAAGGTTGCAGTGAGCCGTGATAGCATCACTGCACTCCAGCCTGGGTGATAGAGTGAGACGCTAGAGTAGTTTAACTGGAATATTAGAACATTTAAGTATATTTATTGAGCACAATTTCTGAATATTTACCTTAAACCCTTTTTCCTACACACTCGAAGGGGCGGAGCTCAAGACTGAATTCAGATCTCTAAAGTGCAAAGTCTTATATTTGTGTCCAGAAATGTGATTGTACAAGTATAGGAGGGGAGGATCTTAGAAATGGCATGTGTTGAAGTCCAAGTGATGCTAATGTCAGTAAAGTCATTGTGAATCAACCATATGAGCTGGGTTTCAAGAAAACATACAGCTCTCAGGCTGTATTAAGAGAGGCTGTGCTTAGAGTGGGAAGCATCAGAGTCTTGGTCCATCCTGTCCTTATCCTGTCATTCCTGATGTCGCACTGTTGAAGGGACACTCATCAGTTGCAGAACCTTTAGAAAAGAATTGAGTCTTGACACCACTTTATAGGAAAGAAGTGGGGTATTTGGCGCAAGGAAAAGATGATACGAGGGGAAATGAAACTTTTAAGTATTTTAAAGGCAGACATTAGCTGTTGGATTAGATGTACAGAACTAGTATCTGCAACTGCAGTTACAAGGCAGATTTCAGCTTAGCCTAAGGACAGACTTTCTTGAGGTTAAAATTACCGAAAAAAAAGTACCTGCCTCACGGAGCAGAAAATTCTCAAAGGCCCATGGATGGCTTCAGACTAAAGCTAGATGATGACTTCTCCCAGAAGGTGGTAGAGTCTCATCGAATCTAAATTACTTCTGCAGTTTCTTCCAACCTTTTGAAGCTATGCTTTTATATAAAAATGAAATACAGTATTTGGCTTTTATTATATGAATCTTGCAAAACAGTTTGTACATAATGATTTTCCCTGAAGTATATATCTGAAGGAGATTATATGTGAAGACCATTATGATCCTGAAGTATACAATCCCTTTTTTTTTTAATTAAAAAAAATTTTTCTTGACACAGTTTCACTCTTGGTGCCCAGGCTGGAGTGCAATAGTGCGATCTTGGCTCATTGCAACTTTTACCTCCCGGTTCAAGAAGTTCTGCCTCAGCCTCTCAAGTAGCTGGGATTATAGGCATATGCCACCTTGCCCGGCTAATTTTTTTTTAGTAGAGACATGTTAGTCAGGATGGTCTTGTGCTCCTGACTTGGCCTCCCAAAGTGCTGGGATCCCAGGTGTGAGCCACGGCGCCCAGCCTACATTCCCTTTTATATGAAGAAAAAGAAACCAAATTAAGGAAAGGTAGAGCAGGTTTCTTGGGTTTTTTATTCTTAGGAGCTATGGAGTGGGGGAAAACCTAGTCATTTTAGAATTTTTGTAGTTACTCTCTATTCATTAAAAAAAAAGTACAAAAGCATTTCCTTTGAGTTTTAGAATAGGAACTCAAAGTAATTTAGACTCCTGTAGAATTTAAACTGTGCACAAGGCATGCATACACATGATCATTTGTTCATTGGTGCATTCATTTACCTCACATTCAGCAAATTTGAAGCACAAGGAGAGAGATGTGGACAGCTTGTGCAGTGGAGTGTGGCGAGTGTGTCACAGAAGTCAGCGCAGGGATTATGGGACTTGGGAGGGAACACTGCTTTCTACCAGAGATGCAGGAGGGATGTCAGCAAAGCCTGCCCAGGAGAGCTAATACTTGAGTTTGTAATGAGTCTTCAGATTTTTAAACTGCCAATATAGGAGTTAAAATTGAGAAACGGAGGTTTCAGTTTTTTGCTCCTATGCGGTACAAGTAGCCACCTGACTATTAATTTTTAAAAAAATATGTATGGCTCTGAAGATGGAAGTAGTTTCTTTTGCTTCTCCCAGAAAAACAAGCCAGGGCAGCCATATGAAGACTAACGTTCTTTTGGTTCTGGGTAGAATTTCATCATCTAGGTGCTGGAGGCAGTAGATGTTACGCTGTCTGGTTTATTCAGTAATTGTTTACCTAGCACTTCAGGTCCAGCACTGGGATGAGTGCTGTGGGGGAAATGAAGGGGAAAAATCATCCTTCTAAGGCTTATGATCAGGAACAGGGAGAAAAAATACCTCTGTATGTCCCTACCCCTTGACATAAACCCACAGCTCTGGTCACCCTCCGTTCTCGCAGGCCCTTATAGACCAGCTGTCGGTTTCCTCAGGAGGCATGGGTCCTCCCAGGCTGGGTTAGGTCAGATTTTATTTATTTAAATTTCAACTTTTAGATTCACGGGTACACATATAGGTTTTTTACATGGGTATATTGTGTGCTGCTGAGGTTTGGGGTGCGATTGAACCTGTCACCCTGGTAGTCAGCATAGTCCCCAGCGGGCAGCTTTTCAACCCTTGCCCCCTCCTGCCCTTCTGGCTCTTGTAGTCCTCAGGGTCTAGTGTTCTTATCTTTATGTAGGACACATTTCAAAAGCTTCATGCAGACTGCACTCTGGTCCTCAAAGAGTCTCATTTTTCTTGTAGGTTACAGTCCCACCATTTTTTGATCCTGTGTTTCAAAGACAGCAAGACATGGATGAAGAGAAGAGAACTGGTCTATGGTGTGAGACAGGTGCATTGTCACCACCGGACCTCATCTTTTTGAGACCGCTAATTGTCAAGTGATTTCTCACTCCAAGAGCAACGAGAGCTCTTTAAGAGTGTTGATTTTGATTTTTTATCTTCCTGTAGGAAAAGACCATTCCATAAAAGAACTTAAAGAAATAGAGAAGTCCAGGCCGCCTGCCAGCCCGCTCCGCTTCACTTTCGCTTTACACAGTGTAATTCTGAAGGAGCGGCAGAAAGCCTCTGCAACAGTCAGGAGTAAAACTTGCGGTAAATGCAGGTACAGATGAGCAGAACAAACAAATATTTGTTTAACTTGCAACTTACTTTATTTCCTACTGAAGGTCTTGTAACTAGTCACACTTTTGTCTTTTAGTAGTTTATAGTTTTACTGTTACTACTGTTATGATTACAATCATCACCTTTATATTATAAAATATATGTAGAGGACAGAATGAAACATAAACAGCTTAACAAGTCCCCGGGTCAGTTCTGTGGAATCACCAGCCATGTCAAGAAAGGGCACCTGTCCCCTCCTAAGACAGGCTCTTCCCTGCCCCAGAGCTCTCTTCACTTTGTAAGTGTTCACCTCCTTGCCCTCCCCATGGTGTTATCAGCTAACATTGTATCCTTAAATAATCTAGTTTATCTTGACTGTTTTTGAATTTCATATAAACAGAACCTGAAAGCATTTATTTTTTATGACTGAATCCTTTAAAAACATCTTTATTAAGATATAGTTTACAGGTGGGGGATGAGGGTACAGTGGCTCACACCTTTAGCACTTTGGAAGGCCAAGGCGGGTGGATCACCTGAGATCAGGAGTGCGAGACCAGCCTGGCCAACGTGATAAAACCCTGTCTCTACTAAAAATACAAAAATTAGCTGGGCGTTGTGGCAGATGCCTGCTCTAGCTACTCAGGAGACTGAGGCAGGAGAATCACTTGAACTCGAGAGGTGGAGGTTGCAGTGAGTCAAGATTGCACCACTGCATTCCAACCTGGGCGACAGAGCGAGACTCCATAAAAACAACAAAACAAAACAAAGATGGATATAGCTTATATACCGTAAAATTCGTCTGTTGGAGATTTGTACACATACAGTTCATTGTGTGACTGACTTCTTTTGCTCACCATTATGCTTTTCAGTTTCCTTCCTGTTGCTGCATATAGCTCCATGTATTAACTTCTGTTTTCTATAGTATTCCGTTGTATTTGACTATGCCATCATTTAAGCAATCCACTATTAGTGGATTTGGGCTGTTTCCACATTTTGGCTATTATGAACAATCCAGCTTGGTATTTTGGTTCCCATAATCCACATGTCTTAGGATATATACCCAAGAGTAGAATGTGCTGAGTCGTGGGATAACATTAAACTGTTTTGCAAAGAGACTGTTTCACTTTACGCCCTCGTCAGCATGGAGGAGAAATACTGTTGCTTCTCATTCTCCTTCACCCTTGGTGTATAATATTATCATTTGAATAAAGTTGACTGCTATATAATAGCATTTTCCGTATTATCGGTGAAACTGAATACTTTTCATGTCTTTATTGGCTGTTGGAGTTCCTCATTTGAGAAGCATCTGTTCAAGACTTTTGCCTTTTTTTTTTTTTTCTTTTTCTGGGATGTTTGGTCTGTCTTATTGATTTTCCTTATATATTCTGGCTATAAACCCCTTTTCAGTTATATATATTGCAAGCATATTTTCCTATCTTGTGGATTGTGTTTTTATTCTTCCTAATGGTATTTTTAAATGGTCATAATTTTGATATAGTCAAATTTGCTTTTCTTTTCCTTTATAACTAGTGCTTTTTTACATTATTTTAAAATGTCTTTTCCAAAAGCTATATAGCTTTTATAGTTTTGCTTTTCAAATATAGGCTTATGATCCAGTTAGAGTTGGTTTTTGTATATGTTTTATGTGGGGCCCAATTTAATTTTTTCCCTCTATTGAAACCCATTTTCCTCAGTACCATTTATTGAAAATATAATAATTTCCCTACTGCTCTGCAGTGTGGCTTTTTATACACATCCAGTGCTGTTACATAGACTTAATTTCCAGGTTCTCTATCCCAGCCTATTTGTTTACTATAGCTCTTTAATGAGTTTTGATACTTGATAGAACAAATATACCAGTAAATTTTATAATTAGCTCAAGTTTCATGTAGACATATACACATACAAACAAACCCTCAAACAAAAAAGTAATCACAAAAAACTGCAATTACTTTTGCACCAACCTAATATTTAGGATTTTGATTGGGATTGCATTGAATCTCTAGATCAATTTGGGGAGAATTTACATCTTTACAATTTTGAGTCCTCTAATCCATGAACATGGTATATATTTCTCTCTCCATTAATTTGGGTCTTATTTCATGTAAAGGAGTGGTTCTTAATCAAACTGATTAAGAAGCTGGTAATGTTTGGAGACATTTCTGGTTGTCAGGGGTGCGGGGTTCCATAAGCATCTAGTGGACAGAGGGCAGGGATGCTGCCAAATATCCTACAACAAAGAATTACTTAGCCCCAAATGTCAGTAAGCACTATGGATGAGAAACCATGTTTAAAGGTCTTGTAGATCTTTGCTTAGATTTATTCCTACTTATTCCTATTTTATTATACATAATTTTGTTTTCTGGCTAATTGTAGTTATTGTATAGAAATAAAAATGATTTTGTATATTGAATTTGTATTTGGCAACCTTGCTGAACTTTATTATGAATTCTAATATTACATCTATAGAGTCTTTTGGATTTTCTATGTACACAATAATATCTTATTTTTTTTTGAGTTGGAGTCTCCCTCTGTCAACCCAGATGGAGTGCAGTGGCATGATCTCAATTGACTGCAATCTCTGCCTCCTGGGTTCAAGTGATTCTCCTCCCTCAACCTCCTGAGTAGCTGGGATTACAGGTGTGCACCACCACACCAGGCTAATTTTTGTATTTTTAGTAGAGATGGTGTTTCACCATGTTGGCCAGGCTGGTCTCAAACTCCTGACCTCAGGTGATCCACCCACCTTGGCCTCCCAAAGTACTGGGATTACAGGTCTAAGCCACTGTACTTGGCCCACAATATTATCTTCTAATACAGAGAATTTTATTTCTTGTTTTCCATTTCTTATACCTTTTATTTCTTTTTCTTACCATACCAGTTAAGATTTCTGGCACAAAGTCAAAGTGGTGAAAATCAGCTTTCTTATATTCTTAAACGGAAAAGCTTTTGGTCTTTTTTGTGCTTTACGTTATTTTTAGATTTCCATTAGCACATCAAGTTGATTTTCTTAGTTTGCTAGATTTTAAAATATATTACTTTTTATGCATTTATTGATATTATAATTTTTTTCTCCTTTATTCTGTTAACATGGAAATTTTTATTTTATTTTTTGAGATGGAGTCTTGCTCTGTCACCCAGGCTGGAGTACAATGGTACAAACTCAGCTCACTGCAACCTCCACCTCTCAGGTTCAAGTTATTCTCCTGCCTCAGCCTTCTGAGTAGCTGAGATTACAGGTGCACACCACCATACCTGGCTAATTTTTATATTTTTAGTAGAGATGGAGTTTCACATTGGTCAGGCTGGTCTTAAACTCCTGACCTCAAGTGATCCACCCGCCTTGACTTCCCAGAGTGCTGGGATTACAGCTGTGAGCCTCTGCACCCAGCCTATGGAAAATTAGACTGACTCGTTTTTAAAATATTTTATTTCAAACATATCCAAATGCACTGAATGTAGAGAGCACAACACATTCCTATGAACCTATCACCCAGGTTCAGCAACCATCCACATTTTTCCATACTTGTTCTCTCTCTCTTGCTTTACCCCACTCTCCGTTTTGTGCTCACACTTCTGTTGGAAAATTCTAGGTCTCATGTCATGTTATTTATAAAGTCTCTACTATGTACCTCACAACAAATAACACAGAAATATAGTTTACAGTTTCAATAAATGTGCATCTGCTATAAAGAATCTCTGTTTCTGTTTGCTTTAAAACATCTTTATTTCGCCGCCTTTTTTCAACCTAATAAACCTTATTTCTCATAACAAATTTTATGTTCACAGCAGACTTAAGTGGAAAGTACCTAGAGAGTTCTCATACACCTCCTGTCCCCCAATAAACACAACTTTCCTCACTGTTGACATCCTGCACCACAGTGGCACAAACTACATTGACATTATCACCCAAAGTTCATAGTTTACATTCTGTTGTACATTCTATGCATTTTGACAAGTGTACAATGACATGTATCTATTATTCTGCTCTAATGTCACACAGAATTTCACTGTCCTAAAAATCACCTCTGCCCCATTCATCTCTCTTCCCCACTAACCCCTGGAAACCACTGATTTTTTTTTTTAACTATATTCATTGTTTTGCCTTTTACAGAATGTCATGCAACATTGGAATCATATAACACTTAGCGTTTTCAGATTTCACCTATGTTCTTAAAGGATATTTTCACAGGATTAAGAATGTTAGATTGGCAGTTATTTTCTTTCAACAGATATCTTGTTATCTTTTACTCTTTCAATTGAGAAGTCATCTGCTAGTCTTACTGTTGTTCCTTTGAAGGTAATCTGTCTTTTCCCCTGGATGCTTTTTACGATTTTCTCGTTGGCTTTGTTTTTTGTAGTATTGCATGATATTTCTAGATGTGGATTTCTTTTCATGTATCCTACTTGGAATTCATGGGTCATCTTGTATCTGTAAGTTGATGTCTTTCGTTAGTTCTAGAAAGTTTTCAGTTATTTTCTCTTTGTTACCTCTACCATATTCTCTCCACTGTTTTGGGTACTCCAGTTAAATATATTTTAGATTTTCTTACTGATCCTCTGTCTGTCTCTTATCATTTTTGTGTATTTCCCATCCTTTTTGTCTTCCCATGTTTGGTTCCAGATATTTTATTATCTCTTCTGTTATGTCTGTTGTTAAACCCATCCACTATTATTTTCAGTTATTTTATTTTATAGACCTAGAATTACGATTAGATTCTTTTTAAAAAAATTTTAGTGCTACATGTGCAGGATGTGCAGGTAAATGTGTGCCTAGGTGATCAACCCATCACCTAAGTATTAAGCCCAGCATGTATTAGCTATTTTTCCTAATGCTCTCCCTTCCCCTACTCCAATCCTCCTTGATTCTTTTTCAAATAGGTTTTGGTGCATGCTGTCTGTACTTGGGGCCTGGAGAGTTTCTGTCCTCCATTGATAAACCCAAGTGCATTGCTTGACTTACCTATCAGGGGAGGGAGATGTTGAGAACAAGGTTAAATGCCCACTTGCCAGGACATCAGCCAGACCCGTGGAGAAAAAAATCCACCAAAGATGCTAGAAGTACAGAGAAATCGGCTTCTACCCTGGTACTTAATATTGGTGACCTGGGCTTGAAATGCTACCACAGAGGAAGGCAAGAGTTGGAGATTGTCAGCTCATTCCTGAAGGCTCTCCCCTCTCTGGAATTGGTTTTAAAGCTGTCCAGTGATTTTAAAATTCTTAATTTTGGTGGTAAATTTCCTTTTTTTTTTCCTATTTATTTCAGCAGGACTTTTAGCCTGTGCAGACTTCTATATTCTACACAAAAGTGGAAGTCTATTATACTCTCTCGATAGTTAGTTTTCATTCCCCATCCTGAGTTTTGTTGGAATAAACAGTACTACTTTGTTTCTGCCTCCCCTAGTGATTTGGAAGTTTTATGTATTATTTCTGGTTTTATGGTTTCTTTATCATTTTAACAAACATTTTTATTTAAACACCAGTCATTACATAACCCCCATTCCCACAAGACAAAGGCTTCATGTTGCTTTGGTGGCTTCATCTCCCCTCTGGCTCCTCTGCTGGTGTTCCTCCTTCAGGCTGGTCTCCTCTAGTCTGTTGTCTGCTCAGCAGCTGGAGTGGTCTTTTTGAAGTGACCAGCTCTCCTCCACTGGAAACCCTTCAGTGCCATCCCCTTACAACAAAGCCCAGGCCTTCAACATGGCACATGAGGCACCATCTGGGCCCTGCCACCCTTCCGGCTTCATCTCAAAAGTCCCATCGGCCTAAAGAAAAGAAAGAATGATTAACCACAGAAACCTCTGGGTCAGGTCAGCATGTTCATAACTCCCTGACCTGCCAGGGTGTTGCCTGCCTTTGCTCTGTCTGTCACTGGCCATTCAAGTGCAGGCAAGAGGGCAGTTATCACAGAGATGTAGAACTCTCCAGCCCTTTACCAGCTCTTCCTCCATCAGGAAGCCCCTTGAGGGCAGGGACTGTGTATTAATCTTGGTGTTCCCAGCACTTAGCTGGAACATAGTAGATGATGAATAAGTGGTTGTTGAATGAATTAATGGAGGAAGAAAAGAGAAGGCTTATTTCCCTCGATAGGGCTAGGCTTCCTGGTGCAGAAATGGTGGCAGCCCTGGTGAAATCCCTCCGGTAGGACATACCCAGAGGATGTCTCACATGGCTGATGAAGTAAGTAAAGGACTTGAGAGCAAGGTGGTGAGGTGAGGCAGAGACAGTTTGATTACAAAAGCCAGAATCCTTCTCAAATGAAAGTCGGGGAGAGGGGCTAGATATATTAGCACTGGTATGTCATGGAAGCCAAACCAGGAAGGGAGCCAACCAGCTCAGGGGACTGACTGGGAGGCCAGTCCCTGCCTCTTTGGGGCTATGTGGCACTCACTATCACTTCTCTTTGTGAACCTGCTCCGTTTCTCTTTGCACACAGGCTTTCTCTGCTTTCCTGAGTATGCTGGAAAGTGGAAGCACCATCCTGCCTGACTTTCTGGTTTGATCATTCAGAGGTTGCCTGGAAGCCCCTTTGTCCCAACTGCAGCCATAGGAATTGAGGCCCTGGACCTGGTTCCTCAGCCATGGCTGGGGGAGCATCCCTGAGTCACCGCCTCCCTAGGGATTGGGCCAGCAGAGATACGAGCAGGGCAGGCAGATTGAGGCACAGCTACCAGTGATGGCTGCTCAGTCGTTCCTTCTTAAAAGTGACTATTGAGTTCATTACGTTAATCTTCAAAATTATTTGATGCTACAGTTCCATTTGTGCTGAATCAAGATAAGTTTTTCTGTTTTTCTTCACAGTCCTGAAAAGCTGATCTGTGCAGAAAAGAAACACAAAAGAAAAGAGAAAAAGACAACCGACCTAAGTCAGGCTGAGTTTGAAAAGCAGTTCCTTTCCTCAGAGCTCAGCCAGAAGAACAAAGTGGGTGACAGGAAGGGTCTGGTGAGCAGACACTCCCCCCGTCCCCACCACACACACAGGATGGGCCTGCAGCTGCTCTCCAGCCTGTGAACCTGGTTAGGGATTTTGTGAGGCGGGGCCGGGATGCAAGGCTTTGCAGCCCCCACGAGCAGCACGTACAGGTTCTAGAATGAGCCAGCGCCACAGCTCTCCCTGTCAGACGAGCACCCGAGGGCAGAGCAGGCATGGCCCAAGAAGAAGGCCTGAAAAGGAGGAGGAAGAAATGGTGGGTGGCCTCAGGCTCAGTGCCGCAGCTCTGACGGAGACCCTTGGGTGGGGAAGCCTTGTAGGAAGAAACTCAGATAAGTGGTAAATGTGGGACCTGGACCCCACTTTCTGGAGACAGATCCTGTCCTTCCAAGGTGAGGGCCAACCTGGCCACAGGGGCTTTTCTCTCTCAGATTTCTTCAGCGCCTTCACCTGGGCCTTTGCCCTTCTGCCATTTTCCCGCCATTTTCCACTTAGTCCATCCAAACCGCACCAAAAATGGTGTTCTCTTTAGTGTGCACACAACAGGTGGGAAGTTTTTGAAATGAAATTTATACCAAAAAATTAGGGCAAGATGAGATTTTTTAAAATATTTAAAAGGTCTTTTATATGTAGGAATTTTCCGAGTACAGCTTTCTTATCCAGAGCTCATGGCTGATTTGACAGTTTCCCCCTTCATTCTCTCTGCCACTCCGCGTACCCTGAGGCCTGAAGCGCAGGACCCTCTCGGGAAGGCCTCGGCTTGGCTCACCCCTCACCACCACGCACAGAGGACGGGACTCAGTTGCTCTCCAGCCTGTGAACCTGGTTAGGGATTTTGTCACCAGCTCCTGCTCTGCCCCATTGCTGTCCCCAGGCTCTCTAGGGAGTAAAGGCTTCTCCGTCTGTGGTAAGTTACCTGTGACTCTTCAGCTGTTTCCTCGGAGCATAATTTATCTGAGAGCACAGGAGCTGCTCATTCCTTTCAAATATTCAAAATGTACAACGTGGTGATTTGCTGTAGATACTCATTGTGAAATGTTTGCCACCGTCAAGCTCGTCCACATATCCACCAACTCAGTTACTGTTTTCGTGTGTGTGCGGTGAGAATACTCACGATCTACTCTGAGCAAATTGCAAGTGCACGTTATTAGCAACTATAGTATCATGTTGTCCATCAGGCCTCTAGAACGTACTGTTAGCCGTGGAGGTTAACACATCCCACACATTGGCCCTACATTCCCTGTCTCTAGATCCTGTTCTCCTGCCTCAGTCTTATCACGGAAAGTTTCTACCCTTTGACCAACAGCTGTCCCCTCACTGCCCCCACCCCGCCCCCCAACTCTGGTAACCACCCTGCTACTCTGTTTGGATGTGTTCGATGTCTTTAGATTCCACATATTGTTACAGGAAAGGGGTCCAGATCCAGACCCCAAGAGAGGTTTCTTGGATCTTGTGCAAGAAAGAATTCAAGGCGAGTCCACAGTACAAAGTGAAAGCAGCTTATTAAGAAAGTAAAGGAATAAAAGAATGGCTACTCCATAGACAGAGCAGCCCAGAGGGCCGCTGGATGCCCATTTTAATGGTTATTTCTTGACAATATGCTAAACAAGGGGTGGATTATTCGGGCTTCCCCTTTTAGACCATCAAGGGTAACTTCCTGATGTTGCCATGACATTTGTAAACTGTCGTGGTGCTGGTGGGAGTTGTCAGGTCTCCATATGCAAGCCTGGAGCTTGAAAGTCTGAAGTCCTGCTTCCCTCAGCTGATTGTCCCTAATCACCCAGCGCTTTAGGACAATCCCTCACCCTACCCTGCCATCTTAACTGTTGTTATGATAGTACTATTATGCCACCCACCATTGTAACTAACTTATGGTAATGCATAGTCCTTGCCCCTACCCCCACCACTGTGACGGATCTTACTCTAACTTTCCACTGCCCACCCCATACCTGTAAAACCAGCTCCTATCCCACTGTCCTTTGCTAATGCTCTTTTCAGCCGTAGCCCACGTGCACCCAGGTGATAAACAGCCATGTTGCTCACACAAAGCCTGTTTGGGGGTTCTCTTCATTCAAAGCACACGTTTTTAATAGGAGTGTAGCAGTGAGGACGACCAGAGGTCACTCTCGTCACCATTTTGGTTTTTGTGGGTTTTGGCCAACTCCTTTACTGCAGCCTGTTTTATTAGCAAGGTCTTTATGACCTGTATCTTGGGCCGACCTCCTATCTCACCCTGTGACTTAGAATGCCTTAACCATCTGGGAATGCAGCCCAGTAGGCTTCAGCCTCATTTTAAAAACCAGCTCCTATTTAAGATAGAGTTGCTCTGGTTCACACACCTCTGATATGAGATCAGTCAATATTTGTCTTTCTGTGCCTGGCTTCTTTCACTTGACATAATGTCCTCCACGTTCACCTATGTTGCTGCAAATGGCAGGACTTCCTTCTTTTCTCAGGTGGGTTTATGGTCCGTGGATGTGTACCATATATGTTTTCTTTTTTTATATATATTTATTGCGTTTTAGGTTTTGGGGCACATGTGAAGAACATGCAGGATTGTTGCATAGGTACATACATGGCAATGTGGTTTGCTGCCTTCCTCCCCATCACCTATATCTGGCATTTCTCCCCCATGTTAGCCCTCCCCAACTCCCCACCTCCCACTGTCCCTCCCCTAGTTCCCCCGCCACAGACCTCAGTGTGTGATGCTCCCCTCCTTGTGTCCATGTGTTCTCGTTGTTCAATACCCGCCTATGAGTGAGAACATGTGGTGTTTGATTTTCTGTTCCTGTGTCAGTTTGCTGAGAATAATGGTTTCCAGGTTCATCTATGTCCCTACAAAGGACACGAACTCTTCGTTATTTATGGCTGCATAGTATTCCATGGTGTATATGTGCCACATTTTTCCTTTCCAGTCTATCATCAATAGGCATTTGGATTGGTTCCAAGTCTTTGCTATTTTAAATGGTGCTGCAATGAACATTCGTGTGCATGTGTCCTTATAATAGAATGATTTTTAATCCTTTGGATATATATACCCAGTAATGGGATTGCTGGGTCAAATGGAATTTCCATTTCTAGGTCCTTGAGGAATTGCGACACTGTCTTCCACAATGGTTGTACTAATTTACACCCCACCAACAGTGTAAAAGTGTTCCTATTTCTCCACATCCTCTCCAGCATCTGTTGTCTCCAGATTTTTTAATGATCGCCATTCTAACTGGCGTGAGATGGTATCTCAGTGTAGTTTTGATTTGCATTTCTCTAATGACCAGTGATGAGCATTTTTTCATGTTTGTTGGCCTCATATATGTCTTCTTTTGAAACGTGTCTGTTCATATCCTTCACTCACTTATGAATGGGTTTGTTTGTTTTTTTCCTTGTAAATCAGTTTTAGTTCTTTGTAGATTCTGGATATTAGCCCTTTGTCAGATGGGTAGATTGCAAAAATTTTTTCCCATTCTGTTGGTTGCCAGTTCACTCTGATTGTTTCTTTTGCTGTGCAGAAGCTCTGGAGTTTAATTAGATCCCATTTGTCTATTTTGGCTTTTGTTGCCATGCTTTTGGTGTTTTAGTCATGAAGTCCTTGCCTTTGCCTATGTTCTGAATGGTTTTGCCTAGGTTTTCTTCTAGGGTTTTTATGCTGTTAGGTCTATGCTTAAGTCTTTAATCCATCTGGATTAATTTTAGTGTAAGTTAATTTTAGTGTAAGGTGTCAGGAAAGGGTCCAGTTTCTGCTTTCTGCACATGGCTAGCCAGTTTTCCCAACACCATTTATTAAACAGGGAATCCTTTCCCCATTGCTTGTTTTTGTGAGGTTTGTCAAAGATCAGATGGTTATAGATGTGTGGCCTTGCCTCAGAGGCCTCTGTTCTGTTCCATTGGTCTATATCTCTGTTTTGGTACCAGTAACATGCTGTTTTGATTACTGTAGGCTTGTAGTATAGTTTGAAGTCAGGTAGCATGATGCCTCCAGCTTTGTTCTTTTTGCTTAGAATTGACTTGGCTATGCGGGCTCTCTTTTGGTTCCACATGAAGTTTAAGGTGGTTTTTTCCAGATCTGTGAAGAAGGTCATTGATAGCTTGATGGGGATAGCATTGAATCTATAAATTACTTTGGGCAGTATGGCCATTTTCACGATGTTGATTCTTCCTAACCATGAGCATGGAATGTTTTTCCATCTCTTTGTGTCCTCTCTTATTTCCTTGAGCAGTGATTTGTAGTTCTCCTTGAAGAGGTCCTTTACATCCTTTGTTAGTTGTATTCCTAGGTATTTTATTCTCTTTGTAGCAATTGTGAATGGCAGTTCGTTCTTGTTTTGGCGCTCTTTAAGTCTGTTATTGGTGTATAGGAATGCTTGTGATTTTTGCACATTGATTTTGTATCCTGAGACTTTGCTGAAGTTGCTTATCAGTTTCAGGAGATTCTGGGCTGAGATGATGGGGTCTTCTAAATATACAATCATGTCATCTGCAAATAGAGACAATTTGACTTCCTCCTTTCCTAATTGAATACCCTTTACTTCTTTTTCTTGCCTGATGGCCCTGGCTAGCACTTCCAATACTATATTGAATAGGAGTGGTGAGAGAGGGCATCCTTGTCTAGTGCCAGATTTCAAGGGGAATGCTTCCAGTTTTTGCCCATTCAGTATGATACTGGCTGTGGGTTTGTCGTAAATAGCTTTTATTATTTTGAGATACGTTCCGTCAGTACCTAGTTTCTTGAGAGTTTTTAGCATAAAGGGCTGTTGAATTTTGTCAAAGGCCTTCTCTGCATCTATTGAGATAATCATGTGGTTTTTGTCTTTGGTTCGGTTTATGTGGTGAATTACGTTTATAGACTTGCATATGTTGAACCAGCCTTGCATCCCTGGGATGAAGCCTACTTGATTGTGATGGATAAGCTTTTTGATGTACTGTTGCAATCTGTTTGCCAGTATTTTATTGAAGATTTTTGCATCTGTGTACATCGTGGATATTGGCCTGAAGGTTTCTTTTCTTGTTGAGTCTCTGCCGGGTTTTGGTATCAGGATGATGTTGGTCTCATAAAATGATTTGGGAAGGATTCCCTCTTTTTGTCTTGTTTGGAATCGTTTCAGAAGGAGTGGTACCAGCTCCTCTTTGTATGTCTGGTAGAATTCAGCTGTGAACCCATCTGGACCTGGGCTGTTTTTGGTTGGTAGGCTATTGATTGCTGCCTCAACATCAGCCCTTGTTATTGGTCTATTCAGGGCTTCGACTTCTTCCTGGTTTAGGCTTGGGAGAGTGCAAGTGTCCAGGAATTTATCCATTTCTTCCAGGTTTACTGGTTTATGTGCATAGAGTTGTTTGTGGTAATCTCTGATGGTGGTTTGTATTTCTGTGGAATCCGTGGTGGTCTCCCCTTTATCATATGTTTTCTTTACCTGTTCATGTCAGCAGATGCTTAGGTTGTTTCCATTTCTTGGCTATTGTGAATAATGCTGCAGCGAACATGGGACTGTGGATCTCTCTTCAAGATAGTGATTTTATTTCTGGTGAATATATGTATATACACCCAGAAGTGGGATTGCTGAATTGTCTGGTAATTCTATTTTTAATTTATTAGGAAGCCTTCATGCTGTTTTCCATAATGGCAGTAGTAACCTACATTCCACTGACAGTGTACGAAGGTGTAGGGCTGTTGGCCCCACAGAGTCATGGGGTGAGCCTTATGCTGTGCTGAGGCGCAGGATCTGAGAAATGAAGAGACAGGACACAGAAGTACAAGGAAAATGCAGCTGGGCTTAGGGGGCCACGCCACCTATAAGCGGAGTTAGGCAAGGCCCTGAATGTACAGAAGCATGAGTATTTATTGTATATAGGTTAGCGGGCAGGGCAGTGAGTGAAATCATCTTTAAGGATAGTGATAGGGTCGTGAGCAATAAAACATGGGGTCCACCCCCATTAGGTCACCTAGGCCAGGAGGTGGACAGTGCGCAGCAAGGGGCCTGTTCCCATGAAGGCAAGGCCGTGTGCAGTAAGAGGTTCACCCCCATTAGGTCACCTAGGCTTGAAGGTGGGCCGTGCGCAGTGAAGAGGGTGCAGTGTGCGATACTTCTATCTATGGGAAAACTACTTCTAAGAAGATTTATGGGAGGATGCTTTAAGTCACATAGCAGTGACAGCACTGTCAAGTTTACTGCCACCTTCTGGCAGCTTCCAATGGGTTCTATGGGAAGATGCTTTTCAAGCAGCACAGTAGCAAGAGCTGATAAAGTTCACAGTCACCAAGGTGGATTGCCGGTCTGAGGGCGGCCTTCCACAAGAACTGGAGCAAGGTCCTACAACTCCTTTATCAGGAGGAGTGGCTCTTGCCCCAAGCGTGCCATACGGCGGGTATCTTAACGATACCGAACGCTGCCACCTGGGCCATGGATTCTTTTCCTGGTATAACTGTTTGTCCCTTAAATCATGCCCTGCACTGTGTCTGCTCTAGGCATTCCTCCGATTATAAGCTGCTTATTCCTTAATTCATGCTGTGTCCACTCTAGGCATTCCACCGATTATGGACTAATATATAATTATAGGTATATATGTAGGGAAATATTCTTTAGGCACTCATACTATCAACTATTATATTATATATAGAGGATTATATAAAGGGATTCCTCAAGCCCTATTTCTATAAACTAATATACGATTATTTAAAGGATTATATAAAAGGAAATAGCTGAGTAGTAACACTATAAAGTGAGATATTCCTCAAGCCCTAACTGTGCCAGAGTTCTGCTTAGCTCTCATTCCTCAGTGCCTATCTGGGGGTTACCTACATGAAGGTTCCCAGACAAGGGACGCTTGTTATCTTTTGACTTTTTCATAATAGCCAACCTAACAGGTGTGAGGTGACAACTTATTGTCGTTTTGATTTGCATTTCAGTGATGATTAGTGATGTTGAGCACCTTTTTGTATACCTCTTGACCATTTATGCATTTTTTTGAGGGAGCAGGAGAGAGGCTTTAGAAAAATCTCTGTCCCATTTTTAAATTGGGTTATTTGTTTTTTTGCTATTGAGGTGAATGAGTTTCTTATATGTTTTGGATATTGACCCCTTATTTGATACATGGTTTGGAAATATTTTTTCCCTTTCTGTAGGTTGCCTTTTTGTTTTGTTTCCTTTGCTGTGCAGAAGCTTTTTAGTTTGATATACTGTCACTTGTTTATATCAGATCTTAATGTGACTGTGGTCAGTTCTACCCTTAAAGGTAGGGTGAGCTACACTAGTAGACCCAAGTGTTCTGAAGTTAAATGCAGTAGCAGTTGAGTTTTGCTGTTGTGCTGGCACTGTCCCAGCAGGTCAGCAGTCTGTCCCTCCTGTGCAGTCTTTTGGGGCCCTATCTCATTGACCTTTGTCATCTTCAGCACCTGGCTTCTGAGGTTGCCCCAGGAACTCATTCCTGTCAACCTGAAAATGGGAGAGATCATGGATGAGTTCTTCCTGGGAGTTGGGTGTTAGTGGGCCAGGCTGGAGGTGGCATGTCATTTCCTCTGATATTCCCTGGGCTAGGGCCCAGTCCCATGTTTGTCCCTAACTGTAGGATATAGGGGTGCAGGGAAAAAGTATTCCATCGCTGGTCTGGCCACAGTGGCAGAAGAGGGAGCATTTTGTGGCCAGCTGGTCATTTCTGCTGTACTTACCACAAAAGGGTTAGTTCTTTGTGGAATTCAAAGATACAGACAGCCTCATCTTAGAGTTGCAGGAACCAGACAGAGTGTGTGGGTGGGGGTGGGTAAAGCAAGAGGGCTGGCCAGAAACCTGCCCGAATCGGGGGTCTCAGCTCTAGCAGGAGGGCTGAGTGTGGGGCAGAGTCAGTGGGGGGCCTCCCTGCACATGTAAGCCCCACATCCCTGCACCACACTCAGCCCTTCTCTTCTGTTGCTAGGTTTTAGGAACCAGACAGCAGAGACCCCACTCCTGGGCTGCTGGGGACAGCCAACAACACAGGGGTCCCCAGCCTATGGGAAGAAGAGTGATGACAGCTGAGGTCCTGGGGCAGCACCTGGCCTCCCTGCAGAAGGCAGCCGGGCTGGGCCACCCTTGGTACTGAAACTAAGTGGACTTGACTTGGCAGTGTCTGTACCACAGTTGAAATACTCTAAACACACTTTCTCGAGAAGTGGAAATAAATTGCAAGGAATATCCGAATCAGAGTAGTTCATATTTATTGAGCTCCTGTTGTGAATCAGGATGCCTGTGAGGTACTTTGTTCACTGAAAAGTTTTCACAGCAATATACTACTATCCTGTCCCGACCACAATGCTCTGAGGCTTGGTGAGCTGCTCAGAGGTGGCAGTGTTCTCTCAGGCCAGTCCCTCAGGTGCCACACAGCACGTGTTTATCCCCTTCCCTGGGGGAGTGGGAGTCGAGTGCCCCTCCCCCCATGGCACTTGCTCCTGAAGAGCACTGGAGGGACCTGCTGGGGGGATCCTCAACAGAGGGGAGACTTCCAGGCGCGTGAGGCACATATGCCAGGTCCTGCTGGGGTGGAGGTACGGAGACTCAGGCACACCCCACATCCTCCCAAAAGTCAGGCTTACATTTGATTTCTCAAGGGGCAGATGTATGTTCCTAGGTGGAAGGGGACAGCTGGAGTGGCCCGGTGTGCCAATGCTCTGTTTGGTCCATGGTTTCATAGAGGTTGTCTGACTCTGGTCCTGAGGGTCCTCTGTCCTAAATCTGACCAAAGAGTCCTGTTGTATCTAGCAGTGGAGAAATGGCACTTGCCATAGTTCATCCCAGTGAGGATTATAGTCCCCACAGCCCTGGGAACACAGGACGGTTCCGTAGCTCTCGTGCCAAGTAAGCCTAGAGCTGGGTTTGAGTCATCAGGGGCAGCCTTCCTGCTGACATCAGACAAGCTGGCCTTGTGACCAACAAGCTCCAACCCTAGAGACAGCCAGCAGTTCACTCTGCTCAGTGAGACTGGGCCTGACTAGCCAGAGTCTCCCACAAGCAAGCAGTACATTCAGTTCTTCTGGTTTCATATATCCAGTGGCATCTTATCTTTTTTTATGTCTATGTTTTAACCAATCAGTGCCCAGGATCTATAACTGAGTGATGGATTTTTAAATCTGAATGTGCCGGTTCTGTTTTCCAGCCCTTTGTCCAGCAATTATGTTTAAAGAGAAGCAGGGGCTATGGTGGAGGCCCAAGCCCTTGGGACATTTGAATCTTTCCTGGTTCCTCCAGCTGCCTGGAGACCTGCTCCCTTAGAAATCAGGGCCCTGGCAACTCAAGTGATTCCTTCAAAAGGACATATCTGGCCGGGCACAGTGGCTCATGCCTGTAATCCCAGCACTTTGGGAGGCTGAAGCAGGCGGATCACTTGAGGTCAGGAGTTTGAGACCAGCCTGGCCAACACGGTGAAACCCCTGTCTCCACTAAAAATACAAAAATTAGCCAGGTGTAGTGGCACATGCCTGCAGTCCCAGCTACTTGGGAGGCTGAGGCAGGAGAATTGCTTGAACCCGGGAGGCAGAGGTTGCAGTGAGCTGAGATCACACCACTGCACTCCAGCCTGGGTGACAGAGCAAGACTCTGTCTCAAACAAAAACAAAAGAACAGATCATCTTTTCCCTGTTTTTACTCATTAATCCAGAGGTTTGGTGTGTAAGACCTTTGTGCATTTCTTTGCTGTAAGTTACCCTGAAGTTATCACTCAATGGGGCAAGCTGAAGGACGCAGAGGGTCAGTAGCTCCAATAGAGATCATCCATTTCACCCACTAAAGAAAGCCAGCCCCAGAATCACGGGGTAGATTCACCAAAGTCACAGAGCAAGTTAGCAGCAGACTCTAGATGAGGCCCTGGGTCTCCGGACCTCATCCCCACCCTGTCCTTGGTTTTTCCCACTTACCAGGAAGGAAATTTGGTTTCATTATAGGCAGGTTCTGAAGTTACCTTTTAGGAGCCTTTCATCTGGCTAAGAAAATTAAAAAGAAGAAAAAAAAACCTTTCATCTAGAAAGTAAATGAGTCAGGCTTTGAAAGAAGTTCCATCCATAAATGTATGTCTTTATTCTCTGTCTGTACATATTGGCAATGATAAAGCTTAAAGATGCATGTCCTATGAAATATGCAACGACAATGAATTTACATAAATAATTTATACTTCAGAAAATTAAAGTTGAAAAATATTTTCCACATTATTAGAGTTCACAGTATTTAAATCAAGCTTTCCCACTTAAATTTCAGACTATATTGTCTTAGCAGAGAATGATAAAATCTAATCAGGAGTAAAATGGTCAAGTTTCTGTTTTTATTCAGTGCACAAGTAGACGCTATTTCAGTATCAGGTTGCGCAAGCGCCAAGGCTGCAGCATCTCATCCCGACTCCTCCCCTCCTGAGTGGCTGTGACCCAGCAGAGGTCACTGGCGTGGAATGGTTACAGCGTCACCAACCCACTCCACAGTGGACACATTCAACCGAGCGGTAATGTCTGGTGGTCTGATGCCTCATTTCCATGTAATACTTTTATAGCCCTGAAAATGGAAACCTTGGCATCTAAACACAGCTGAACATGTGAACACTAGGACAAGGCACTGTGCTCAGGGGTTTGGTTTCTTTCTAGGAAAGGTGTTTGCATAGATTGCTTGCGGTTTAGTGTGCAGGAAAGCAGAGCCCCCAGCATGCGTGGCTTTGTGAGGGGTGAAGCTGCATGGTGCTCCCTCAGCCCCAAGAGAGCGCAGTCTCTCATTCTCCAGCCCAGCCTGTGGGCAGACCCCTTGGTTCTGTCCTTTTGAACCCCCTACAGGAGAGTTTTTTGCTCAAAAAGCTGCAGGTCAAAGCGGACCCAAACCTCCCCGGTGGGGACCTCGTGCAGCAGCAGTCGGCGGGTCATCGGGCCTTTGCTTTCCAGTTCTGTGCGAATTTTTGCCACTGGAACTTCAGTACGACCCAGGAAATCTGGTGAGTAAACATAGAGTCAGAAGTCTTTCTTCTTTATAAAATCATTAAGGAGCTACATCCGGAAGAGTGTCTGAAATAGGATTCATAAAAGCTTGAAATCTGAAACAAGGAACTTCTTTTGGTTCATGGGTGTTTAATACTGTGAATGGATGCATGGGGAATGATAGCAGGTTTGCGTAAGAGAAGCTGCCCATGTGGAATTTAAATCTTCATTCTTTGTTTTTTTTTTGAGACAGAGTGTCGCTCTGTTGCCCAGGCTGGAGTGCAGTGACACAATCTCTGCTCACTGCAACCTCCACCTCCTGCGTTCAAGTGATTCTCCTGCCTCAGCCTCCTAAGTAGCTAGGATTATAGGCACATGCCACCATGCCTGGCTAATTTTTGTATTTTTAGTAGAGATGGTGTTTCACCATGTTGGTCAGGCTGGTCTCGAACTCCTGACCTCGTGATCCTTGGCCTCCCAGAGTGCTGGGATTAAAGCTGTGAGCCACTGCACCTGGCTCAAATCTCCATTCTGGGAATGTTCCAGGAGCAGTATTTACATCATGCATGTAGGGAGTGATGGGTCAAAGACCTGAAACACATCTAAGGCCACCCCCTGCCCTGAGAAAAGGCATACACCTGCTGCCAAAGTGGGATGACACAGGCCTGTGTCACTTCCCTGAAGTGGCAGGGGGGTCTGCACACAGCTGAGGCCCTAGGATCTGGACTCTAGGATCTAGGAAACTGGGAAAGCCCCTGGCTGAGCACCACTTACCATCTGGTGAGAACTGGTCTCTGTCAAACAGGGTGAGACACAGCACATCTTGGTAGAGATCCTTAATAAAGAACTGGCAGTTAAAATTCCACTTGGGATTGAGTGTGTCTTGAATGGTCCTGGTGGTGTAGCTCTGGGAGCCCATGCTGATTTCGCAGTATGGGTTGCTCTTTCCTGAACAAAAAGCACAGACATGTGGCGCATGCAGGTAAAATGAGTGACTGACAGTGCCCTCCTGAGCAGAAGCAGGATCCCACATAATGTGTCACTCTAGACCACAGTAGCAGGAGCCAATGCCTGGAGCACCATATCCCTGTGGTCTAGTGACAGGGTCTTTGAGTTCCCAGTAGTGACAGCAGCATACAGCCGGGGAGTGGCCGAGAGCTCCACTGCCAGCATGTAGCAGCACTGCCTACGGAGCAAGCCTGGGTGAGTATCACTGCAACCTGCCGCATGCTTCCTCAACGCAGACACACTTGGGAAGGCAGGCACTGGTGCTTACTGGGGGAAACAGTGATAAGAATATTGGTCCAATATGGGCATTTTAGTGGCACTGGACACATTGACTATTAAAAAGCATCCCATCATTCAGTGTTCAGAAGAGTCATCAGTGGCTGAGTGCGATGGCTCACACCTGTAATCCCAGCACTTTGGGAGGCCAAGGCGGGCCAATCACTTGAGGTCAGGAGTTCGAGACCAGCCTGGCCAAAATGGTGAAACCCTGTCTCTACTAAAAATACAAAAATTAGCTGGGCATGGTGGCGCACGTCTGTAGTCCCAGCTACTCGGGAGGCTGAGGCAGGAGAATTGCTTGAACCCAGGAGGTGGAGGTTGCAGTGAGCCAAGATCGCGCCATTGCACTCCAGCCTGGGTAACAAGAGCGAAACTCCGTCTCAAAAAAAAAAAAATTACAAAAATTTGCCAGGCGTGGTGGTGTGTGTGTCCCAGCTACTTGGGAGGCTGAGGCACGAGAATCACTTGAACCCTGGAGGCAGAGGTTGTAGTAAGTCAAGATCGTGCCACTGCACTCCAGCCTGGGCAACAGAGTGAGACTCTGTCTCAAAAAAAAAAAAAAAAAAGTCATCAGCAAAGACTGGGGTGGGGCAGTTACCATGTCTGTTGAATGAACGAAAGCAGCATTTACCATTTGGTTTGCAGGCTTTTAATTCTGTAGCTTCAATGACATGCACCATCAGGCGCCCGATGCCCGAAGTCTTTTGGGAGCGGGCTACAAAAGAGGAAGATGGGTGTCATTAATCTCTTCTCCGAGGATGCAGACCCTCACTGTCTTTCAAAGTGACCACAATACTACAAGCCTCCTGTCCCCATCTGCCACTGCCCTGGGCCCAACAGCCCAGCATCTGGCTGCCCTGTGCCTTTCCCCAGACAATGTCGCCTGCTAGGAACACCCTGTTTGCTATTTCTGCCTTGCCTGCTTTCTCTGCCCATCAGCATCCTACTCATCCAAGATTCAGGTCCAATCCTACATGTACCTCCCAGACCCCTTCCCTCCTCTGTGTATCCAGTATCCCTGGCTTACGAGCAGCCTGCAGCCTGCTGGGTCTGAAATTGTGTGGAGCCAGGGTAGGGCATGGACTGTTTCCATCATCTTTGCATTAACCCTTCAATTGCCTAGCAAATAGTAATAAAATAATACAGGGTATTTGTGCAGCACTTAATAGCAGCAAACATTTACTGGATACTTACTTTGTGTTAGGCGTGTGCTAGACTTATATTATTTCAACTGCATAATTACCTGAGAAGGCAACTCCCCATTTTACTGATGAGAAATGCTGAGACTTAGGACTGTAGTGTGCTCCACTCAGAGCTGTTAAATGGCAGGGTCAAAATTTAAACATCAGATACCAAAGTCCAGGCCCAGTTAAGCCTAGCACAGAGCCTGGCACAAAGCAATCGACAAGTGTTGGAAGAACTGAATGCATGGACGATGTGCAACAACATACGCAGATGTTGATGGGAAGCAAAACTCAGAAAAATCTGATTGACATCTTTGGCCAATTAAGAAATCATATGCATTATGAAATGATCAATCATTGATTTTTCAATAGCAAGCTTTTAAAGTACCATGAAAATAACATTAAATTAGCAAAAGCTGTTTTAAACATACCTTGTAGGAGTATATAACAAAATAGGGAAACCTGAATGAAAAAACACATAAAGAGCTGCAACCAAAGCAGCCAGGAAGCTGGCAGGAGGCCTGGGCAGGCGTGCAGGCTGCATGGGGGCCGGGTGGGGAGGAAGGGTGGAGGTGCGGCTGGCTCAGAGCACAGGCCTCCCATGAGCTGGAGGCCACAGGTAGGCCTGGCACAGCTGGACATACAGCAGGGAGGCTGGAGAAGAATGTGGGAGTTCTGGTCTGAGGGCCGCGGCAGAGCGGGGCGGTGGGGGTTGCTTTGCAAAGACCATGGCAGCTCCACTGAGCAGGTGAGTAGGCTGTGCCATGAACAGAGAGGACACTACGAACGTAACAAATCTGGACCCCCACCGGCACAAGTTACATGCTGGGCCTGGCTGGGGAGGGGGTTGCTTTTGGGGAGCTATGGCCATTACATGAGAAAAGCGGGGACTGGGGTGCAAGCAGAGACAACAGAGGATGAGAATCCAGAGAGGGAATGATCACAGCCTCAGGACAGCGGGGGCTCCAAGTAGAAGTCATGCTGGTCAACGCATGAGGGAAGGTGTCATGGAGGACACCTTGATGTGAGCCTTGAAGAATGGGAAGAATTTAAGGTGGGGGCACAGCACTTCTGCTGAGGGGGAGTGTGCACTGGAAGGCCGGGCAGGGCAACGATGGGCTGCTCAACTAGGCAGGTGGATGGCTGGACACAAGAAAGAGCTGGCAATGGGGCTGGGTGGCACGTAATAGTGTGGATGGGCCCTCAGTGTGGGGCAGGAACTGTGTCCTGAATTTGGGAGGCAACAGGGAAGATACTTCAGCGGAAGAGGTAAAAGCAGCTCTGGAAAGAATACTCCCGAAATGAGGAGGATGGGCAGCAGAGAGGAAAGAGAGCCTTGTGTTGCAGCCTGGGTGGAGATCGGGGGCCTGTGATGTTGGGGCAGGAGAGCAGGGCGATGGGCGAGTGGTGAGGGAGGAGGACTGCAGGACCTGCTGCTGACCAGATGTGAGGCGTCAGGGAGGGGCCTGGGTGGCTGGGGACCACACTACCGTCCACATAGGGCCCCGGGAGGAGGAGCCGCTGCTGGAAGGAGGCTGGTGGTCCCCCAGGAAAGGCCAATGTGCGATGCGGGAGCAGTGGGGCAGGTGGCTCTGGAGGGCGCTGTTCAGAGGTCTGGGTTTGGGGGAGTGCGGCCAGCCAGACCACAGGGTCCAGAGAGAAGGCGGAGCCTCGGTGACTGCCATCAGTGCAGGGAGCTGGGGCAGGGCAAGTGAGCCGAGCCACTAACTAGGCCACTGGTGTTACTGACGGGACAGGACAGGGACTGAAGTCTGGTGAGGTGAGAAGGGGGAGGAGGCAGGGGCAGGAGGAGGAGGAGAGGGCAGACTTAGGGTCCAGGCCCCTGGCTGCCAAGGGAGAGGGTGGATGGCAGAAGGGCAAGGAGGAGCAGGGGCTGCTGGGGAGCTAAAGGGAGGCAAACCACAGGTGTGGCCTGTGACAGCCCAAGCAGAGGTGAGGTGAGTTGTGGAAAGAAAGGACTGGAGAAGGCGCGGGGGAGGGGGAGGGGCAGAGCCAGCACTGCCAGCCAATGTTTGTGTGGGCAGGGGCCTGAAGGGTTTGCAATGGTAGCTTCGAGAGGGAAGGGCTCTGTGGTCTGATCCTGCAGCAGGTCTGATCTTTCAGGCCCATCCCCATTTCATCAGCCTGACTGCAGGAGGAGGTCCCTAGGGCCCCTGGGGGCTACCTCCCACCCTCTGGGCACCCCCATACCTTGGTAAGCCTTCTCACGCTTCTTCTTCTCGGTGTCAATGTACTGCTCAGACGCTGCCTTGATCTTCTGCACCCAGGCGGTCCTGTGGGAGAAGCAGGGTTAGCTGTTTGCCGCTTCCCACCCTCATAGCTCAGCCCCGAGCCCCAGAGCTCTGCACGCGTTCTTCAGTCTTTTGCTAACCTCGACCTTCACAAGTTTCCTATCAAAGACCTGATATTAGTCAACCAAAAGACGCTTATGCTTATCCAGCTGGGAACTGCTAATGACCCTTCTTGACTGACCACAAAACCCCAGGCACTCGCAAGGCGCTGGGACCCGGAGACACACAATGCACTGGCCCCACAGATGACCGTTGGCACTAGGGGGTCTAGCACACACCGAGGAGCAGCAGCACCCCCTGGGTTGGCATCGCGGAGGTGCTGTTGGAGCTGCAGCCTGAAGGAAGCTGGGAACGGCGGGGGGCGCACCCACACAAGGGCGCCTGGGGGGCGGAGGTCTGCAGGTAGAGGGATGTGGGGCTGCAGCCTCGGACACCAGCAAAGCACAATGGACTGTGGCCTGTGGGCAGCCCCTGCAGGGACTGTAGCAGGGCCTGAGATGCTGACTTGCCATTTGTGAAGACTGCTGAGTGGTGTGAGGAGAGATGAGAAGCAGGGAAATGTGTTAGGAGGCGGCTGCAGTGACCAAGGCCTACCGTGGGACTGGAGCAGAGGGGACGTGTGAAGAGAGGTTCAGGATACAGAGTAGTGGGGCTTGAGCACGGCTGGAGATGGGTTTATGGCAGAGGGAGATGCCCAGGCCTTCTCCCGGGGATCAAGGCAGGCCACACATGGTCAGGACTGACCTCTCGTTAATGTTGTCTGTTCGGAGGGTGTAGACCCGATCAATGTGGGAAATGTGGAAGACGGGCTCATCGCTGGAAGGGTCTGTGGGCAGTTTCACCAAGACTTCATTCAGGAAAATGGGCTGAAAGAATTAGGGCCAAAACACAGGCTGTGAGATGGGCCAGAACACTCCACCCGCCTATGTCCAGAGAGAGCTCTGTTTGTTCTGAAGAGCCTTGTTGAGGAGGAGAAAAAGGGTCTAGGGCCTAAGGTCTTCCACACAGAACAAATGAAGTCTCCATTTCTGTGAAAGTAATCATTGAGTTGGGTCAGGTATTGGTACTGGGGACAGGAGCTCTGAGTGCCCACAATTGCCAGTGCAAAAGGCTCTCTCTACTGCTACCAGCACTGGTACTGTGCTTGGGCTCAGCTTATAGAGACCCAATGCTGAACATGGACAGCGGTGAGCCCAGGTGTCATGCTGGCCAGCTGGCCAGGTGAAAGCCAGAATCTGAGCTGGAGTCTGGCTGACAGCCAGCAGTGGGTGGGGAGAGCCCAGCCGAATGGGGCTCTTCCCGTGGGAATGGCAAAAGAAGCATGAGCCACCTGGAAAGAGGTGAAGCGGGTCCCATAAGGACGGCTCAGGGTCAGCCAGGAAGGTCCTTAAGACAGAGGCAACACCTCATTAGGCCCCTGATACTACCGCCAGACACGCGATACTCACCGTTTTATACATTTTGAATTGAGCATTGGACTTAGAGCTGAAAAGTTTCTCGGAGCCAGAGGAAACAGCAAACTGCTTGACCATGTAGGTAAGAAGCAGGAAGTCATTGAAGAGGAACCCGTGCAGCTCCTTGTTGCTCTTGGTCTTGTATAATTTTCCACTGTGCAAGAGCTTCCGGGGCCCCAGGCAGTTGGTGAGAGAGTTGAAAATAAGTTGCTTAAAAAGAAAGAAAATTTCACTTTTTAAATCCCGGCGCAAACCATCCCAGTGCCCCTGAGAGGCCAGTGCCCTGGGCCTGACGATACTGTGGTGGAGTTTTCTAGGTGGGAATGTGGCTAGAATCATTCACCTTGCATGAGAGATCCTTAAATGTCTTACCGTTCCGAGTTCAAACTGGCCCAGTGAAAATCATTACTTCTAGCCACAGAACACTGATTCTACCAGCTGAATTCAAAGAACTCAAAACAAAACAACAAAAAAAAACCCAGTCTTCCCTCCTTAGGAGAAAGGAAGATGACAATCCAAGAAGCAATGCCCTTCATGCCTGTAATCCCAGCACTGTGGGAGGCCGAGGTGGGAGGATCACTTGAGGCCAGGAGTTCAAGACCAGCATGGCCAACATGGTAAAACCCCAGCTCTACTAAAAATACAAAAATCAGCTGGGTGTGGTGGTGGGCACTTGTAATCCCAGCTACTCAAGGAGGCTGAGGTGGGAGAATCACTCGAGCCTTGGAGGCAGAGGTTGGAGTGAGCTGAGATGATCTTGCCACTGCACTCTAGCCTGGGCAACACAGCAAGACTCCATCTCAAAAAAAGGAAAAAAAAAAAGAAGGAATGCCTTTATAGGAGCAGGCAGGGTGTCGAGTCTGCACAGGCTGCGCTAAGGTGGAGACTGTCCATGTGGGGGAAGGCTTGGAGCTGGTTCCCCACCCAGAGCCTTCCTGGAGGCGCAAGGCTTAACCTCACAGGCCTGACCTCCGCGAGGCCTTCGCACTGCACGTGCGCCTGGATCCACTCTAGTCGGTCGGAGTTTTCCTTTTCCCGAACTCCCTCATTCACTTGAGAGCACAGCTCCTCTGCCCGCTCAAGGGCCAGCTTCAGGGAGAAATGGTCTGTGTGGCTCTCCGGGGTGTTCTCCAGAATCTGGAAAAGAGTGGGCAGTGTCACGTGGGAAGAAATGCGTCTCTCACCCACCCGGACCTTCACTTGATGGCTCCCTCGACCCCATGTTATGGACTGCTTTTACGTGCTCAGTGCTACGCCAGACAGTGAACAAGATGACACTTTCTGCCCTTGAGAAACTCGTAGTCTCACAAGTTCTTGGAGATACAGGGACAGGGAACGCCACTGTCACAAGGTGACAGCACCAAATGGATCAACTGCTCTGAAGTGTGTAGGTCTCTGGCTGCTCTCCGACTGGCTCCTGGCAATAGGCGGGAGCTTCCCTACTCCCCCCAAAATTTAAGTCATGTACCTTTAGGGCGGGCCCTCCAATACAAACTGGCTGCAAGTGCGGTGAGTGTGAACTTGCTGAATAGCAATGGTTCAGAACATTTTTGGGGTCACTGATCCTTTTCAAAAATCTGATGAAAGCAATGACTCCCTTGCCACAGGAAAAAATACAATAAAATCACATTGTCAGCAAGTGGAAGAAATGCATTCTGTTCATTCTGAAGCCATTTCAAATGACTCATGCTACAATTGTGAACACATAGAGGCCAGAATAAACGCGTGGTCCCTCCAGAAATTAGTGCCATCACTAGACGACTCCTGTCTGGACTGTCCCTCTAGTTGGATGAGTCCCCAGTCCTTCGTTTACAATTCTAAAATGCAGAAAAGCCTGAGGGCCTCAAGTTTTTATTCAGTACCCATTAGGTGGTAAAATCTGACCTAAACAGAAGAGATATATTTACTTATTCTACTTACAGTGACTGTTCTTATGTTTCACTGTAGGGGTATTAGTGTGGCTGGTTATAAGTGCTGCCCTAAGGCTTAGGTGGGGAGTCATATATTATATGGTATCCGAACTACATTCTGAATTCTGAAACACATCTGGCCCCATGTATTTCAGTTAAGGGCCTGTGAACCTGCATTACTGGGTCAATTTAGTCCAGGTATCTATCACGTGAAGGCTATGCTGAGTTCACAGAGCTAACAGGCCAAAAGTCAAGGAATAATCAATAATCAATAGAACTAAAAGACTTATCATATTCCTGTTTTTCATTGTAAGTTACTGTAATCAATGAATTGTGGGATAATCTTTTGTAAAGTCTGCCTTTTCCTTATAAGGCTTATGGGCTCAAGAGGGCCATATTGCTTATGAAAAATAAAGCTGGAAGGAATTTTAGAAGGAATGTCGAAGCCGAATACAGCGAGGGACACAAATGAACTCTATTTAGGACGTGCCAAGTGGAGCCTCCTGGGACATCCAGATGAAGGTGTTCAGGGGGTGGATGGAGGCAGATCTCAGAGGAAAGACTGGAGTCTAAGGTTGCTCTGGTCTTTCTCTGGGTTCAAGAGGGGCCTTTTCCTGCCTAGACAAGCACACTTATGCCTTTGAGATGTTGGGGAGTTTCTTGAAAGGCGAATGACAGGTTACCCAAATGACACTGGATTCCTCTCTGATTCGCCCACTTCAAAGATTCAGCGTGTTCCTGTGTGCACACACACAGCACACAAAGGCGTCTGGTCCCTGGAACAGTGGGATTGCTTGTGCGGCGTCACACCGTATGCAGGTGGGGTGGTATGCTCAGAGGCTCCCTGAGGACCTGGCCTCTAGGACCTCAGCACGTCCTGCTCCTAACTCAGACCCCCCGCCCCAGCCTGCGCACTCACACTTCTGATGAGCAGCGGGTAGCGGGTGATCCTCTGCATGGGTTTCAGCAGGAAGCTGGAGAGGGGCATTCCTTTACACCGTGGGTCAGATGCCAGCTTCTGCAAAACAGCGGCAAGGCTTGTGAGGAAATTACAGCTCCAATCAAAGGAAGCATGGGTCTTTGACTGCCTTTTAGATTTCACATTTATGTTTCTCCTTGTCTTACTGTTTTAGGATTTTTTTTTTTTAAGTGCATGTTTTATTTTTTAAAATTTGTATATATTCATGACACACAAGCATAATTTTGCTACACTGATATGTTGCACTGTAGCAAAGTCAGGGTCTTCAACTTTCTTTTAATAACCCAGGCTCTAAAATGATACCTATTGGGTTCACAGTAGGAATATCTCACCTCATGTGCCAAGCCCAGCGGATGCTCCTCAGCTCTTTCTCACACACTGTCCAAAGCCTGTGTGATCACTCCTTCCTCTGCTTCTAGAACCACTTTCTCCAAGCCCACTAGCCTTCTCAGTCCTCTCCACAGTCCTCCTCTCCTCCACTCACTTTCACCGAGTGACTGCGCAGGACTCCCCACAGCGGAGCCCTGGTATCTGTAACCTTGAGGCTCCCTGGAGCTCCGCACTTGCTGTGTTGCACTCCTTCTGACCTGGCTGTCCCAAAGCCACCTCAGTCTCAACATATCCCAAAACACAGTCCTCATCTTCCCTTGCAAAGGCCATCTTTCCTGCCCTCTTTCCCGTCTGAGTTGGTGGCGCCTTCTAGCACGCACACCTAGGAGCACATCCACTCCCACTCTGGCTCTGACACAGCTCGATTCCCCAACTCTGCCTGCCCATCATCCCTGCTCGATCAGTAGCAGTCACTGCCATTCACAGAGCACGACTGTGTGCTAGGGAACGAATGTGTGAGCCTGTGCGGGGACTGCCCCAACCTGCCTTCTCAGGGCTGATTCACACTCAACCCTGAAGACTCAGGTCCTGCTTCCCCTTGTCCAGGCTCTCCCCTGGGACACCTTCTCTCCTTTCCATGACCCTCCCTGGCCACTTTTAGCATCTACCACATGTGCACCAGGTGACACAGGGCGAGGCATCGCGTTTCAGTGTCTCTACTCCACACTGTGAGTGCCAGGGCCCAAGGCCCACATCTTACTTGCCTCTGCCCCTAGCACTGGCACAGCAGCTGCTGCTCTAGGATGGCCGCTTTTCATGATTGAAAAGACACTCGCTGTCATCTACCGAATCATTTCCCCATCACCGGATATTGAAATTGCCCCCCTTTTGTTTTAGACATATCTATATTTATATATGTTGCTATTACAAGCATCCTCATGCTTTTTATTTTTTTTATTTTTTATTTATTTATTTTTTTTTTGAGACGGAGTTTCGCTCTTGTTACCCAGGCTGGAGCGCAATGGCGCGATCTCGGCTCACCGCAACCTCCGCCTCCTGGGTTCAGGCAATTCTCCTGCCTCAGCCTCCTGAGTAGCTGGGACTACAGGCACGCGCCACCATGCCCAGCTAATTTTTTTGTAGTTTTTAGTAGAGACGGGGTTTCACCATGTTGACCAGGATGGTCTCGATCTCTTGACCTCGTGATCCACCCGCCTCAGCCTCCCAAAGTGCTGGGATTACAGGCTTGAGCCACCGTGCCCGGCAGCTTTTTATTTTTATAATTTCTGAGTCTTTTTAAAAAATAGCATTTTAGAACACAGTTTATCGCTAGATTTTGCTTTTTAAGGTAACCTATAGCAGGCCTTTTGTTATGAGGCGGTAAACTATTTTTATTTATTTTTACTACTGTTACAATTGTGATGACATTGAAATCCTATTTACATCACTAAGGATTTTAAAACATGCACTTATACGAACAATTCTCAGTTTGTCTCATTACCATGATGAATGTTTAGTTCTATGATCTTGGTTTCCACCTCTCCTCCAGTTCATTTCCTGGCAACAACTCCCTGCCTCCTCCCCTTCTCACCAATCAAAGGGCTCTGTCCTCAGTGCCTTACATTCAATCATTTTTGTCTCCCTGAGATCCTTATAAGGAAAATTACGGTAATCATTTATTGAATTCTAATGGGTTGGTATCTGAGTTAAAGTCCTCTAAAAGTATTGTCTGATAATCTCCTTTTTTTTTTTTGAGACAGAGTTTAGCTCTTGTTGCCCAGGCTGGAGTGCAGTGGTGCAATCTCCGCTCACAACCTCCGCCTCCCGGGTTCAAGCGATTCTCCTGCCTCAGCCTCCCAAGTAGCTGGGATTACAGGCATGTACCACCAGGCCTGGCTAATTTTTTGTATTTTTAGTAGAGATGGGGTTTCTCCATGTTGGTCAGGATGGTCTCAAACTTCTGACCTCAGGTGATCTACCTGCCTCAGCCTCCCAAAGTGCTGGGATTACAAGCGTGAGCCACTGCGCCTGGCCTGATAACCTCCTTTTACAGATGAGGGGACTGAAGGCCACCCACCTGTTAAATAACCTGCTTCTGGTCACGCAATAAGACAGTGATGGGGCTGGGATTCTGAAGCCTGTCTCGTTCTACACATGGTATGCTACAGCCTCCTGAGATAATCCTAGATTATTTTCATGGAATGCTTGATTTTATGAACTGTTACTTTAAGAGTTTAACAGCTGTATTTGTAAAAGATACTGGGTTATAATTTAAACAGGTCTTGGAATCATGGCCACTTTGCCTTGTAGAATGAATTAGGTGACCTTTCTACTTTTCCTATGATCTGTAACAGTTTGTATAATACGGAATAATCTATTCCTTTAGAGTTGGAAAGAATCACCATTAAATCCATCAAGTGAACCCAGCTCCTTTTTGGGTTACTTTTCTCAATTTTTCTCCTTGGTTAATAGTATCATAATAGTAAGATTTTCTATTTATTAAAAGATTTTCTATTCTTACTGAACCAGTTTTCAAATTTTAATGGAAAATTACAAATTTTGTTAATGTTTTCAAATTTGTTAGCACGTATTTTGGAATTATATGTTTTTTAATTTAAGAGATCTCCTTATATCCATTCTTACTGTTACTTGTGTTTTTTCCTCTTTTTCTGTTAGATTCATCAGAGTTATATTTTATTAATTCTCTTCAATATACCAGTTATTGGATATAGTGATATAATTTGTGCTTTTTATCTTTATAATTCCTCCATTTTCCTTTTAGAATTTTTATTCTTTGCCTAAACATCTTCATATTTTATTCTTATTTTCTATTCTTTTCTGATAATGAAAATATTTACATTATGTACTCTCCCTTAAGTACTGCTTTGGCTGTTTAATAGATCTCAATATGCAGTATCTCATGAGCAAAAAAACCCAACAAGAAATGTGAAAAAAAAAAAAAAGAAAACAGATTGTATGTTCAACTGCCTCACCATTTTAACAGGTATAGTAATAGTTTCTACTACTGAACACCATCAATGAAAATGGCTTCTCAAAATGTGACTTTCTACGATGAGAACCTGTGCGGAGGATGCTGGTTTGTTACGTGACCCACAGTGCTCTCCCTGAGCACAGCTCTAGCTTTACGTCTCGTGCTTAACTTGTGACCTGGTGGCATGGAACCGATCCTCTCTTCTTCTGTTCACCTGTTTCCGGAAGCTTTGATGACATCTGTGCACACTTCTGGTATATGTACAGGATCACAGATACGCATTTTATATATTAGTAATTCCTGGTATCATCTTTGTTTCCTACTCTCATTTCCTTTTGTCCCAGTTTATTTGTCTAGTTATTTTAAATTTTATCTTGTTGCATTTTATACGTCTGAGTAAGCTATTTTAGGGCCGAACACGGTGGCTCATGCCTGTAATCCCAGCACTTTGGGAGGCCAAGGTAGGCAGATGACCTGAGGTCAGGAGTTTGAAACCAGCCTGGCCAACATGGTAAAACCCCGTCTCTACTAAAAATACAAAAATTAGCCAGGCATGGTGGCGCATGCCTGCAATCCCACCTGCTCTGGAGGCTGAGATAAGAGAATCTCAAACCCGGGAGGCAGAGGTTGCAATGAGCCAATATTACACCACTGCACTCCAGCCTGGGCAACAGAGTGAGATTGTCTCAAAAAAAAAAAAAAAAAAAAAAAGTAAGCTATTTTATATTCTTTCTGGAATAAGATAGGTATTAAATGAATGCAGTTTACTAAATTAAGAAAGTGACATTCCAGTTGTGTTGTTGAGTATAAAGTAGCTGATAAGTAAGTATGCTTAAAAAATACTCTGCTCTTAGACAGGGAAAAATATGGTCCCAGCGCCAGGAAGTAAACAGGTCTATATAAAGGCAACACAAAACAATCCGGAAACTCTCTGCCATATTAGTGTTTCCTTTGGAAACTGATGGGAATGCCCTTCTCCATTGTGGGATTCCCTATTGGGCTATTGTGTGCTGTTGCCTTCAGCCTCAGAAGGAGCCTGGCCTGCAAGGCTCAGAATGGAGTTACCTTTAAAAATTCTTTGAAATCTGTGTCTTCATCTGTCTTCTGCTGTAACAGAGCTGCTCCATTAAGCTGGCAGCTGCAGAACCTGATGTAAGCCTGCATGTGGGACAGCTCAGCTGCCAGGATGTCCCCAATCATCTGCACCGGCATCTTCTCACCCCCGGTCTTCTTCCGTACCCGCAAAGCCCTGCGAACAGCACACTCTCATTTTGTGTTTCTATATGAATGTCTTAGGTAACTGAAGGACGAATCCCATGGCAGACCAATGGTGATGATAACCAGTGAGTTACCTAAGAGCCTCTGGCACTAGAAAGGAAAACTCAGGAGGAGGAGATAGCTTGGGCCAAAAGCTCTGCTGGTCAGGCCAACCTGGGTGTGATGTTAGCAAAGAAAAAAAAGAAAAGAAAGTCCATACACTCGGGTGGGCTGGGCATGGTGGCTCATGCCTCTAATCCCAGCATTTTGAGAGGCCAAGGATTGCCTGAGCCCAGGAGTTTGAGACCAGCCTGGGCAACATAGTGAGACCCTGTCTCTACAAAAAATGAAAAATTAGCTGGGCATGGTGGTGCATGGCTGTAGTTCCAGCTACTCAGGAGACTGAGGTGGGAAGATCACCTGAGCCCAGAAGTTTAAGGGTACAATGAGCTATGATCACGCCACTGCACTGCAGCCTGGGTGACAGAGTGAGACCCTGCCTCTAAAAATAATACAAATAAAAATAAATAGAAAAAATAAACACTTGGGTATTTCAAGACCTTTAGAATTGTTTTTGTTTCACCGTAGCTTCTTGGGAAAGTTTCTTTTGAAAGATTCTAACTTGTTCCCGGTTGAACCAAGAGGGAAATTTTCAGTTTGTGAGAGAAAAAAGGGAGCAGGAGCCGCAGAGGCCAGGTGTGGAGGCAGAGGCCAGGTGTGGAGGTAGAGGCGCACTATCTGCGAGGCAGCTGGGACTGCTGACCCTTCCCCTGGGAGCCTGTCCTCACAGACATGAAGGATGGAAAATCACCCCAAGGACAGAACTTCACACTGGGATGGGAACTTAGGAGGCCACCAAACTGGGCAGTTTCATCTGTGCCATGAGCTGCAGCTCTCCTCTGACTCTTAACTGCCCTACCAGGGTCAAGGACATCTTATATCTTGGAATCATAGATTGATATATTGTTTAATGATTTAATTTTTTCTTTGTTTAATCAAAATAGTTTGTTATATTTCTTTCCTTTCCTCAATAATTATGTATTTTACAGTCACAGAACATTTCATAAAATGATAATAAAATAACAAGCCTGAGGGAGCAGAAGCAGTTGAAGCTGCTTTGCAAAGAAGCCCCTGCAGAGGGTTTTGTGTGAGTCTCGGTGTGGGGGCTTCGGGGCCAGCGGCAATGACAGGTGATGCTCAGGACTCACTTCAGCAGCTTTGTGTTAGACATGATGAGCTCTTTCCAGTTAACAAAGATCAGGGCCATCTCTCCTTCAGTAAGAAAGCTTGACTCTGCCATGCGCTTCTGAAAAACCTAAAGTCACAACATAAAAACACAAGTTAGCTTAAGTGTGGATAACATAGCCTACATGTGGTCGAAATCAAACAATGTCTTCATAAACTGAAACTAATCAGATCATGACAATTCCAAATAAGCATACTTAGGACAAATTTTTATTGCACAATGCTCTTACTTTTTGCCAGTGCAGCTCCTATCAAGGCTGATTCCAAGGATTGAATCTAGTAATCTCCTTGTTAAGAGGAGAATCTCAGATTTCTCTCTTAGGGATGTTATGAAGGTTAAATAAAGCCATGAGCATAAAGCACCTACGCACTGTAGGAGCTTCAGGATTGGGGAAGCAGGCTGTCGTTAGGTGGAGCATCTCAGAGTTCTAGACAACAATTTGTGAGACATCAACCGAGAACCAGAGTAACAACTTATGCCACCCCTCAGACTAACTCCAAGCAGATGTGGGTTTCAGAAGTTAGCTGCTGAGAAAGAAAGAATAATACTCTACATCTGTATTGCATAGTACTTAAGGATCTACAAAGCACTGATATGTGTAATATGCATATTTGTACATATCAGTGCTCTGTAAATTGTGTGTACACGCATGCCTGTGTGTTTTCAGGGTTCGAATGAGCTTCATGGGTGATGGAGGCGAAGCTGAGTCACGTATTATTATTCCCAATTGACCCACGAAGAAATAAAGGCCTAGAGGGAGACTTGCTCAAGGTCAAGACAGAATATGAAAGACCTAGGACTACAATTCAACTGTCTTCGATTCTAAATCTAAGTTTCTACTGCATAACAGATTCCTACGGAATGACTTTCAACACCTTAAGGAAACAGAGAAGTTATCTGAGACACTCTTCTTATATGCCATCTTTCCACAATACCCATGACATGCTGCTCTCTATTAGAATCGCTCAAAGCCCTCCACTGTCCGTGTGATAAGACGCAGACTCCTCCTGGAGGTTCCAGGGCCTCTGAGACCTGCCTCTGCTGACCTCACCAGCCCGGCCGTCAGCTGCTTCCCACTCCAGTAACTCCCTCCGTGCGTGCCGTCCACTTCTGTTTCCTTCTCCTGGAGAAGCAAACTTATTCTTGTCGAAACCAGGAAAGTCCTTCCTGGCTGGGGTGGTCGCCACCCCCTGGTTTTAGCCTCACTGGCCTCCTGTGCCTCTCTGTGTCCAATAGGACTCTGAACTCCTCGGGGACAAGAACTTTCTTTCATCTCTGCTCTCTAGCAAAGCACTTTGCACATCGTGGTTTGCAATTAATGTTTACTGAGTTGAGGTGAATGTGGATTCACAGAATTCAGGTAAAAGAGCTGGACATGCTCTAAAGAGAGTTTTATGGTTCCAAGTCAGACTGCAGACACCAGGCCACTCCTGTGACAGCAGCCCCGGAAAGACGCTGGCCTGCTTGGAGGCTGCGGCTGGGGATGGGGAGGCATCTGGCTGTCCATCTATTTATTCGCTGATTCGGTTATGCCCCTGTAGCTGTTCATGCAGCTGCTTGGTGCCAGGCTTGGTTAGGGAAGCAGATGGGAATAAGATGGTCTGTCCTCTGGGAACCTCCATGAGGATATTATAAGAAGCTTACCTGTGAACGGGGCTTTTCACCTTGAACCCTGGACCCAGACCTGATGCTTCAGTCCTCAGAGTATGGGGCAAGCAATCTGGTGCCTGCTCACCTCTGTCCTAGTGTGAGGGAGACTTCTGCACCTACCGACAATCCCTTAAGATTGGCTCTGACCAGCAGCAGGGTTAATCCTTGCAGGAGGTTAATAAAAATGATGGGAGTTTGCATGGGAGGGGAACAAGTATTCCACATCTGGATATCCCAGGCATGAGGCCTGCGTTTAAGGTGGAGAGTGAATCCAGGGCAGGGCTGCAGGGGAACAGACGCAGAAGGTCACAGCCTCTGCTCCGTTCTGCGATGAAAGGTAGGGCAGGTATACGCTGCACCTGTCTGGTGTGTGGGGGTGGGGGATGCCTGTTCTCTTTGGGTGGTTTGTTAACTGGTCTTCCAACCTCAGAGTCTTATACACTGGGAACTGTGGAAAGCTGTGGAAATGAAGGATAGTAGAAATAGAAAGTCTTCTGTTGTTCACTCAAGCACAAATCATTTTAAAGTCCTACTGTAATAAGGATGGCTGTCATCAGTTAGAGGTCACTGGTACAAACAGTAGCTATATGATATTTGGGAAATATTTTACAATATGCTCCCACTGGATTTTCCAAACTGATAGAAACATGAGGTGACCACTTTCACTGTTTCACAGTTCCTCTGGAGATGTCAGTTTATGAAAATGTCAGGTATTAAAACAGCAATGTAAATATAGTTAGGCAAATATCTGAGGAAGCTACAGTCTGCAGCAGGACCATCCCATCCATTTTATCCCAGTCCTTCCTTGATGAGGCTCCTGCCACACCCAGCGAAGGCATGTGACTGCCCTCTTGTTCTCCCCGTTCACTCTGAGTGACCTCATGTGGGGGAAAGAGCTGATTACAGACTTTCAATCTAAAGCATTATCCGGTGGGCAGAGACAGCATTTGGAGGGTGTGAGAGCTGCTGTCACTATTTGTGAATTCACACATCAAAAGTGATGCCTTGCTCTGCTTCCGCATGGAAGCAGCCCCGAGACTGATGCCCACCATCTCTTGTGGAAGACAGCAGATCCCCCGAGAGCCACCAGCAGCGGCCTCCTCACCTCGACGACGAGCTGAAGGTCACCCATGTACCGCTCTTCGGTCTGAATCAGTTCGTGAATATAGCCCTGTCTTTTCCTCTCAATTGGCTGCATTGTGTCCAGAGTTTGCAGATCAGCACACCCTGTGGGGGAAGAAAAAGGGTAGTTTAATTACTTTAGTTGGCTTTGTAGAAAATAGACATTTGTCAGCAGACGTGCTGGGTTTACAAATGCTGCTTTGAAAGAACGACAGCCTTAAAAAGAGCGCTGCTAACTGCACGCATATGCGGAGAGTCGGCATTAATGAGCCAGTACTCAGAGCTCCAAAGCGGCAAATTAGCAATGTCTGAAACATTTCAATGTGCTCCTAATTTCTTTTCAGAACTGTGCAGAGCGGGTGAAGAATCTCACCATCTCCAGACATGTTTTGAAGTTACTGAAATGATTAAATGAATCAGATGGCTTCAGACCACTGTTTTCCAAATTGCAGGTCATAAGCCATTAGTGGGTCATTATATCATTTTGGTTTTTAAAATGCTGGTCAGGCCCAGCATTAAAAAATAAATAAATAGAAATTACCGTGCATACAGATTTGGTAAATATTGCGAAATGTTTAGTTATGCATGTATTTGAAAATGTAAAATATATTTCTGTGAGCTACGGTTAAAAAAACTTTGAGAAACATGTCTCTAGATTTCTCAAAGGAAAGTTCTAAGGTTATCAAACCTGCAATTCCCAGATTCCAGCAATTCCCAGAAGACCACTGCCTCATCTCACTAGAACAAATAACTCCTGGTACACGACAGATACCCAGCCACAAATGATGGGAAAGTCACAAGCAGCCTCGCATCAGGGTGAGAGGTACTGCATTCACTTTGGAGCAATTTACAGGCACATCAGAGCTAAACTAGATGTCAGACTATGAAGTGACATAATTCCAGAGTCACTCAACAAGTAGCTGAGGGCTTGCATATACACAGTGATGTGGCAAAATGCCTCAGGAAACCCTCCTTAGAAAAAAAACAAAAGCAGTGAAAGAACCAAAATGGAGTCACTTGTTTTAAAAATCCTGACAAAGGGCCAGGAAAAGACATGAAGAGAGAGTTCTCATCCACGAATGCTTGATAACTGGAACTACCACAGAAGACTCTGCAAAACCACAAACTTGCATAAAGGCCATGGATATTCTGCAAGGATATCTGCCCAGCAACCGCCTGTCCAACCCTGGACTGGCGCCACCCTTGTTACTGATTCTTACAGTCAAGGATAATTACAAAAAAATAAATTATGTGATCCTCTTCATTTTTTCTTTAAAAACTTTTTCCTGCTTTACCTGTCTGAATAAGCACCTGTTGGCATGCGTATTCCCATTGCAATAACTATTCTTTTTTTTTTTTTTTTTTTTTTAGACAGTCTCACTCTGTTGCCCAGGCTGGAGTGAAATGGCATGATCTCGGCTCACTGTAACCTCCACCTTCCAGGTTCAAGCGATTCTTCTGCCTCAGCCTCCCGAGTAGCTGGGACTATAGGTGCATGCCACCAAGCCTGGCAAATTTTTGTATTTTTAGTAGAGACGGGGTTTCACCATATTGGCCAGAGTGGTCTCAAACTCGTGAACTCATGATCCGCCTGCTTCAGCCTCCCAAAGTGCTGAGATTACAAGTGTGAGCCACTGTGCCCAGTGCAACAACTATTCTCAAATAAACAACAGTTTCTTTTAGAGTCTCTCTCTGTTATTTAGACTGACAGCATGTAGGTAACCAGCAAGCTACAACATGAGGCAGTAAGTGGCTTGTGTCAGAAAACTGGGAAAGAGATGAATGACATAGGGAAGACCTTCTGTAGCTGAGGCACCCAGGAAGGGCAGCAGAGAGAACGTGCACCCCTGCACCTGCCAGGACACTCCCCTTCCATCAAGCAGGGCCTGTTGCTCTTTCTAATTTCCTTTGCATTTTTATGCATTTTGTACAGATTTGGGCTTACAGACAGTTCTAAAGAAGACAACTTCTCTATATTCTACAGATGTTGTCAACAGCTTTAAAGAAATTACTCCCACAGAGAACAAAAAAAAAGTGAATAAGGCAGGTTATGTTTGGTGTTTCTAAAAGGAAATCATAGACTGAATGTGGTGCCTGTAATTCCAGTACTGTGGGAGGCTGAGGCAGGAGGATCACTTGTGCCTCGGGGTTCAAGACCAGCCTAGGCAACGAAGTGAGACTCCCATCTCTACCAAATTAAAAAAAACATTAGCCAGGCGTGGTGGCATGTGCCGGTAGTCCCATTTACTTGCGAGGCTAAGGCTGGGAGGACTGCTTGAGTCTGAGAATTCAAGGCTGTACTGTGAGCTCTGACTGTACCACTGTACTCCAGCCTAGATAATGGAGACCCTGGCTGAAAAAAAAAGGAAAAGAAAGGAACTGGGGAAAGGAAGGAAAAAGGGAAGGGAAGGGGAGAGGGAAGAGACAGGGAAAGTGGGGAAGAGGAAAGGGAGGAAGGAAAGGGAGAAGGGAGGGAGGGAAGGAGGGAGGGAGGAAAGAAAGAAGGGAGAGGGAGAGGGAAAGAGAAAAGAAAGAAAAAAGAAAGGAAGGAAAGAAAAAGAAAAAGAAAGAAAGAAAGAAAAAGAAAGAAATCATAATGCCACTGTCATGTTCAAAATTGTTAAGCTTTTAGGGGGACAGTCCTTTATTATCTTCTGCCAGGGGGAACTGCAGAGCGTTGAAAAATCACTGAGGCTAATCCAAACGTCTGCTTGATGAGGCTGTTGCGGAGCAAGGAGGAGAGGCTTGGAGGCCATTCACCTGGCGAAATGGAACTCATCCTGATAGGATCCAGTGGTGCTGCTCAGTGTGGCCAGGTGATTGATGGAGGGAACTCAGGCCAGTGTCCAAGGTTGCCCCACCTCGCCTACCAGTGTCTTACAAACTTCACGTTCTGCTTTCAGGACTTCTGCCACAGCCACATTCCATCTCTATTATTATTTACTTGATATTTTTCTCTATACGTACTCATGTTTGAAGTTAAATGTGCTCATTATGTTTCTTCTAATAGTCATTAAAGTAAATACATAATCATTCAAATAAAATAGGTCCATTTTGTGTGTCACTGAGTTGCGTACCCTGAGGATACAACTACCACACTTTGGGAAACAATGATTTACATTAAAAACCACAAATATTGGCCCTTCTATCTGGAATAATACCTTGCAATAAAAGGAAGAATCTCAGATATTTTATTGTTTCTAAAGCTGGACTATACATTACGTTAGCTTTAGCAGGATAATATGGGGACACCCCTGGCATGTCACGCCTAGCTGACCCTTTTGCATTTCATCACGATGGCTTTTAAACTTTTTTTTGAGACACCTGTGTTGCCCAGGCTGGAGTGCATTGGCACAATCTCAGCTCACTACAAGCTCCACCTCCCAGGTTCAATCGATTTTCCTGCCTCAGCCTTCAAGTAGCTGGGACTACTGGTGCACGCTGCCACGCCCAGCCAATTGTACTTTTAGTAGAGACAGGGTTTCGCCATGCTGGCCAGGATGGTCTCGAACTCCTGGCCTCAAGTGCTTTGCCCAGCTCAGCCTCCCAAAGTGCTGGGATTCCAGGCATGAGTCACCTTAAATTTTTACCCTCTGTTTAAGTTTCCAACCTGACTCCTACCCTCACTTTCAGATGTTCTTACCGCTGATGTCAGGGAAAAAATAAAGATACGAAGTTCCCCTTCCTCCCCTTCTGTCTGCCCACTTGCCGCTGTGCGTCCTTCCTGAGTCCGGGAAGGACGGGTCCTGTTTCTTTCTAAAGCCACTGTCTGTAATCAGCCTCTCCTCCAGGGCCCTCCGTTTCCTTCACGCTTCTATGTTCACTCCTCACCATTTCCTTCTTAGCCTATAAACATTTCTAAGTGTCCCTCCTATCCCACTGTTCGAAACCAACCAACCAGCTCCCTTCCTCCAACCCTGGTCCCTCCTCAGCAGCCCTCTTCTTTGGTCTCACTGCCAAATGTCATTGGAGGAGTTTATACCCATGGCCAACTCTCGCCAGCTCTCCCTGTCACATCTCCACTCAGGGGATTCTGGTTTCTGCCCCATTGCCCGACACTGCTCTCAGGAAGGTAACGATGACCCTGGCATTGCCAAGTTCAGTGACCCTTTCTGAACTTGCACCCTGCTCTGCCAGCCCACAGTACGGGTGACAGGCTGCTCTGGAGGCTCGAGTCTGCCTGTCTCAGCCCTTGTGCCTCTCCTCTTGTGTTTCCGTCTGTCTTCGGCCTCTGCCTGCTGCCTGGTTCTCTGCTCCCCTCCGTCCAGCAGACGTCAGAATAGGCTCCTGACACTCCTGTCCTGCGCGGTCAGGTGAATCCACATTGCTGCAGACTGTGCATCTCGCTCACAGGGCCCCAATGCACATTAGCCTCTTAGGCAGTGAGAAACGCTGCGCTAAAGAAAAGCGTGATGATCTGAGTGCCCAACATGTATTTGACCACAGAATCCTCTTTTTTTGAGGGGAGAGAGGGTAAACTCTTTTTTGCCCTGAGAAAAGTCCTGATGAGCTGAGGAATTCGGGTTTTATGGACAGAATACACTCCTCTTCCACCCTCTAATACCTGCATTGTCAACAGAGTAGCCCTTAGCTACTATGAGCACCCATGACTATGAGCACCCGCAGTGTGGCTGGGCCAGATGAAGACGTGCTCTAAGTGTCAAATACACACTCGACTGGGAAGACCGATCCCAGAAAAACAGAAATGGGAAATGTTGCATTCATAATCTATTGATTACATACTGAAAAGGTATTTTAGATACACTGAATGAAGAAAAAATATTAATTCCATCCGTTTCTTTTGACTTTTTTAAGGTGACTACTGTAAAATTTTCAGTTACATATGGGGCTGCATGTGGGACTCATACTTGATTTCTATTGAACAGCTCAAGCCAGCCTTGACATTTTTTGTGTTCCTTCCCTCACAAACGTTCAACGGCTTCCATTATTTGCAGAATGAAGTCCTAATTTGGTGGCATGGGCTCCGGAGTCTCCAGAAGCCAGCCTCAGCCCACCTTTCCTGCCTCAGCTTTGACTACGCTGCCCGCCTTTCCTCCTGCCACCTTGCAGGCTGCACGCACTTTCCACGGCTCTGCTGTTTTTGCTCCTGTGGTGTCCTCTGTCCACACCTTGTTCTCCACAAAGAACCATCTTACTCATCCTTCGAGGTGCAGCCCAAGGGACCCTTCTTCGGGAAAACCTTTCCTGTCCCTCTGTCCCACTCACCCAGACCTGCCTCTCCTTTGGTTTATGTCTGTATTTTAACATTTCACACCATCTAACTTGTCTGTTGCTGATGTGTGTAGTTTGTCTGTGGCTCTCACTGCAGATTAGGGACTGTGTCTAACACATTTCTGTAATAGAAACTGAGCACAGCATTTTGGCCACCAGCAGTCAGGGGATATTTGTTAGGGGGTAGGATGCTGTGTGGGTCCTAGGCCAGTTTGTGCCCAGGTCCATTTCTCACCCTTTCCGTGTTCTGCTCTGTGCTGCAAAAAGGCCAACCTACATACTGTTTATTCTAAGCTTCTGTTTTCATTGGCTTCTGCCTCGGTTTGGCCAATAAGAGGAAAATGGCAGGAGACTGAAGATTACAGGGTGGAGCAGGAAAAATATTCTCTCACCAGAAGACTGACACTATTAAAAAGATTTTTGTCTGTAAAGTAATGAATGGAAATGCTGGCTTGCATCTTACACAATCTATTAATATATCATTTCCATGATAATAATTGCAATTTTTTTTCTTTTTCAACTATGCTTATTCCTTGTTTTAATAGACTACCTATGGCTTTAAGCCCTTCATTATGTGTCTTCAGTTATGTTAAACATATAGTGTGTGTGTGTGTGTGTGTGTGTGTGTGTACACATATATATACATATAATATATTTTTTTGAGATGGAGCCTCGCTCTGTCGCCCAGGCTAGAGTGCAGTGGTGCAATCTCGGCTCACTGCAATCGCCACCTCCCTGGTTCAAGCAATCCTCTGCCTCAGCCTCTTGAGTAGCTGGGATTACAGGTGCCTACCACCAGGCCTGTATAATTTTTGTATTTTTAGTAGAGATGGGGTTTCACAGAGTGAGACTCTGTCTAAAAAAAAAAAAAAAAAAAAAAGGAGATGGAAAACATGAAATGGAGCTTACGAGACACAGAGGACAGAATGACAAGGCCCAACATACATCTGACAGTAGTCTAGGAGGAGGGAACGGAAAGAACTGAGAGAGGTAATACTGAGATTATAATGTCTGAGACTTTTCTAGAATTGATGAATGATACAATGTCCCAAGTTCAGAACCATGGTTTCTGATTAGGAAAAAAATAAATAAATAATTATCCATACCAAAACACCAAGGAGGGGAAAAAGTTATTAAACAGAAAGAAAAACCAGAATAACCACATTCGAAGAGCAATTAGACAGACTGCACATAACACACAACACAGAGAAAAATAACTGTCCAGCCAGAAATCTAATTATACTACCATTCACAGATGACAGAGAAATAGACATTTTGATACAAAGTCTGAGAGCATTTACCACTAGTAGACACGAATGGAGAAACTGTTAAAAGATGTATTTCAGGAATAAGAAAATTAAATAAGAAGGGAAGAAAAGAGATATAAGAAGTGGTGAACCAAAACACTAGTAAATGCGTAAAAAAATCCAAATAATCATTGACTATACAAAACGATAATAATGAGTAAGCTGGTAGGTATAAATACAAGGTGAAGTTAAAACACAAAAATGCCAGTAACATGAAAGACAGAAGAGTATCATTAGAGATAAATCATCCTTCTTGCATCGATCAGAAGGTGGAGATATTGATCAAAGGCAAACATATATGTTAAAACAGAAAGGTAACCACTCAAAGAACAGACAGAATACATAATTTCCCAACCAGTAGAGGGCAATAAAAGAAACAAAGAAACTTGATCAATGGGACAGAAGCCCCTACTTCAGCAGAACAAAAAGAGGCAAAGAAAATGCCTGGTAAATAGAAAATACATAAAAAAAGAGATACAAATAAAAGTATCAATTGTTTTAATCAATGTAAATGGCTTAAATCTGTCAGTGAAAAGAGAGGCTCTGGATTAAAAATCAGGTCATAGAAATGTTGGAAGTAGCGGGCTAGTAAAAGTTATCCAAATAAAAATTCTAAAAGCAACTGGGGAGGTTTTATTACAACAGACAAGTGAGGCTTTAAGGACCTGTATAAGATGGGAGAAACAATTCACCAGGAACAAGAATGATTCTGATCTTATTTGCAACTAACAGGAAAGCCTCAAAGTGTAAAATAAAAAACTAAGAGACATACCCCATCTCCCTCCAAAAAAAAGAAAAAGAAAAAAATGACATATCTATAATCATAGTAGTAAAGTTTAATATAGTTCTCTTAATGAAAATTGATGAGAATGTGAAAGATTTGAACACTATTAACAAAATTAACATATGGACACACATACAAGAGACTATACATTCTTTTCAAGAACCCATAGAGCCAGGCCAGGCGGACTGGCTCATGATATAATCCCAGCACTTTGGGAGGCTGAGGTGGGCAGATCAGTTGAAGTCAGGAGTTTAAGACCATCCAGGCTAACATGGCAAAACCTCATCTCTACTAAAAATACAAAAATTAGCTGGGTGCGGCGGTGGGCGCCTGAATCCTAGCTACTCAGGAGGCTGAAGTATGAGAATTGCTTGAACCCAAGAGGCGGAGGTTGTAGTGAGCCAAGATGGTGCCGTCGCACTCCAGCCTGGGTGACAGAGTGAGACTGTGTCTCAACAACAACAAAAATAACCCGTAGAACCAATTTCGAGAAATACCAAGGAAGCTGTTATCACTGTAGAAAAATGTTTACTAAATGTACCTGGAAAACTACGCTTTTAACATTATTTTCAGAAGTTTCACTTTAAAGAAAAGGAACTTCTGAATCTCCCCAGGCAGCCTCCTCTCTTATTTTACTGGACCTATCACTAGCGTCTGTGATTGCTGATTACTCTCTTTTTCACTTGTCTTCCAGGTCACTGCCTCTGCTCTCCTCATATCCTCCCACCTCACTGGTCTGCCTTTCCAAGCTCCTTTGCTCGCTCCTCCTCAACTCTCCAGACTTCTAATGTCGCAGGGCCCTAAGGTTCAGCCTTTGGACTCTCCTCTACATCCTCAGAGTCTTGGTGGCCTGGTTCACTCTCATGGCTTATTCATGTACTGATAGACGCCCACATTTGCACTCCAGCCTGAACATCTTTTCTGAACGTCTTCACATGTTCTACTGCATACTCGGTATCCCCCTTCAGATGTCTAGAAGGCACATCAAAATAACATCGATAACCAAATTCCTAAGCATTTCCCAACCTGCTCCTCTTCTATGATTTTCCACCTCAGTGGATGCCAGTATCATCTCTCTAGTTGCTCAGGCCACCCGATACTTCTCACACTTCACAATCAATCCACCTGTAGGCTCCATCTTCACGATACATCCAGATCACTTCTCACACGTCCCCCACTGCCATCCTGATCCAAGTCATCATCTTGTGTTTGGATTACTGAACTAGCTTCCTGATGGATCTCCTGGCTTCTGATCCCTCCCCCCTCTTTAATCTGGCAAGCCATAGTGATACTGTTAAAACACATCAGATCATGTCACTCCTTTAATTAAAACTCTCCAATGGGTTCTCACTCCAAGCAAAAGCCAAAGTTCTTATAAATAGCCCACAAGAACGTAAACAATCTCCCTCATTTACTAGGTCACACCCAGACCCTCGCTCCCTCCTCTCTCCTGCTTTCCCACCTCACAGGCCTCCGCACTACTCCTCAGGCACCACAGGCTGCCCCTGCTTCAGGGATTTTGCGTGTGCTACCCCCTCTGCCCAGAATGATCTTCCAGATAGCCACATGGTTCCCTCCAGATATCCTCATGGCCCTCCAGTCTCTGCCCACCGTCACCATCTCAGAGAGGCTTTATCTGGGTATTTTATTTTGTTCAAAATAAAATGCCTCTGGATCCATCTCCCTGCAGAACTCCCGTTCCCCTTCCCTGCTTTATTTTTCTAAGACGCTACACACTTCACTTACTCATTTTGTTCATTTTTTTGTTTTAGCCTACTCAAACACCAGCTCCAAGATGGCCGAAGTTTTTGTTTTATGATTTGCCACATCCCCAGTGCCTGACACACAGGAGGGCTTCAATAAGCTTTTATGAGAATGTGATATGAAGATAAACTCTGAACTTCAGGAGACAGTACAGCAGTGTTAACTATAGGCAGTCAGAGAAACTGATGAAAACTTTCTGGTAGGTCCTTTCTGGTAGACAGGAAGAGTGGGCAAAGAAGAAAGATGAGAGATCATGGCTACTATCAGGTTGATGTTCCCAGAGGAATAATTAGTAGTGGGCTGGGCCACAAGACCCACCCCCACGCTGTGGGAGGATGTGGAGACTGACAGACAAGTTATGAATCACAGGTGTGTCTCACCATAGCTGGGAACCACTGTTCCAAGTTACAGTGCAAGCAAGAATAAGGCAAAAACAAGAGACACCTAGGAAAGGAGAGGGGAAAAATCAGGGCAGATTCCAGAAGGTAAGGGACAAAAGACAATCTGTAATGACAAACACAGAGAATGCTTGTTGAGATTATGTCACAAGTCCCAGAAAAGTCCTTGCCCATTTGGAGGAGAGCAGCACCAGTGAACAATGCTATTCTCTGTGTGCCCAATTATGCAGCAAGAGTATCACATAATGGTTTCCAGTTATACTGTAGTTAAGCTCACTGAAAAGATGAGATTTTAACAGTAAATCTAGATGAATAAGCTGCATTTTCTGAAAGCTGCATTTTTGTTGAAGTTTTATCAGGACACTAGAAAATTACTAGGTATTTTATTTTGTAAAAGAATAGCTTTTCATCCACTTGGCAAATATTGAGTACCAGGTAGCATGCTTCCACCACAAAGACATTTGTTTTTACTTTTGGAAATTTAGATAATTATTGGACAAATTTTTAAATTCATGTCTTTTTGAGGCATGTCAAGTTCTATTCCATTAGGAGCTATGTTGCTCATGTAAGCACAAAAAGGAAAGAAGTTCAATTCGTATTCTTTTTTCTTTTTTTGAGATGGAGTTTTGCTCTTGTTGCCCAGGCTGGAGTGCAATGGCGGGATCTCAGCTCACCTCAGCTTACCACAGCCTCCTGGGTTCAAGTAATTCTCCTGCCTCAGCCTCCTGAATAGCTGGAATTACAGGCATGCACCACCACTCCTGGCTAATTTTGTATTTTTATTAGATACAGGGCTTCTCCATGCTGGTCAGGCTAGTCTCAACCTCCCCACCCCAAGTGATCCGCCTACCTCGCCCTCCCAAAATGCTGGGATTACAGGCATGAGCCACCACAACCTGCTCAAATCATATTCTAATGTTGCAAACCATCAGAAAGCAAACTATTTGGCTATCAGAAAATAGTCATATTCTAGAATTTCCGAAAGCAACTATATTGACAAGTGCAAGCAGATAAAGAAAAATTTTACTGGCTTTATTTTTACTTTTGAATCTACTGTAAAAGGTCATAAGCTTAGATAGCAACGATCTCCTAATGACAGACAAAAGGGCAGACCTCGGCCTCACAGAGCAGTTAGTTCAAGCTAAAATCTGCATTACCTTCTAACCTGCCAGACTTGTACTGTGACTCAACTGAGAAAATTAATGTAAGACGTAGGATACAGAATATTATAAAGAGATATCATGAAATAGTTTCATCATGTTAGAACTTTCAAGTCTAACAATAAAAATAACTGTACCAATATGTGTATAAGGATTTACAACCGCTGATCAATCCTTTGAATAACTGGTAACTCAGACCCCCGCTCTATAAGTAAACAGAGACTCTGTTTTTTGACAGAGGGTCTTGTTCTGTCACTCAGGCTGGAGTGCACTGGTGTGATCTTAGCTCACTGTAGCCTCAATCTCCTGGGCTCAATTGACCTGCCTGCCTCAGCTTCCTGAGTAGCTGGGACCACAGGTGTGCAGCAGCACCACTCCTAGCTAATTTTATTATTATTATTATTATTTTGTAGAGACAGGTTTCACTATGTTGCTCAGGCTGGACTCAAACTCCTAGGCTCAGGTAATCACCCACCTTGGACTCTCTAAGTGTTGAAATTACAGGCATGAGCCATCATCCTGTTTTCTTTTCACTGGTATGAGTAAAGATTGTACTGCCAAAGTCCATTATTATGGGATGGTGGTAATATCAGCACACTAGCATAGAGGCTAACGGTGTGGACTTGGGAGCCACCTCTACCAGTTACTAGCATATAATCTTGGACAAGTTATGTTTTAATTTATCTTAAAAAAAAATGAAGAGGTAATACATTCAAGGACCTTAGAAAAGTATCTAGACCAAGAAGTCCTCAAAAAGAGCACTTTTCCTCTTTACTGGTGACAGAGATGGTTACAGAGCCAGAATTTCATTATTTTCTAAAAATCATGAAAATAGCACAACAACCTCTTTATTCTCATATAACCTCTCTGTTCCCTCTCTTTATGAGTGCCTTGCACTATCCAAACCTTAACTGTGGATCTTCTAAGAGGTCTGATCTTCTTCCCAAGTAATCTTAGCTACTTCCACTGGTTCAACACCTACCAGTATGTATGTCATTCCACCAGGTGGTGTACATCTGATGTTATATATCTTGATTTTATCTACCTGCTCAACAATTCTATTTGGACATCCCACAGGTGCTCCAAACTCATCTTCCCCCAACTCTAATTCTTCACTGCAGTTGGCAGCACCATTATCCCACCTTGTCCCTCAAGACACAAACCTGGAAATAACTGACTTTTCCACCTACGCTCATATTCCACCAATCTCCAGTTTGCCAACTTTCCCTCAGAACTCTGTTTCGTCATTTTTCTCTCCACCTTGGCTTCATATCAGAATCATCTGGGAGTCTCTGAAAGATCTCCATGATCAGGCCAAACTTCAATCCATTTAAATTAGGACCCAGGCACTTAAGAGATTTTTAAAGTTTCCCAAATGATTCTAACATACAGCTGAGCTAGAGAATTTCTGATTTAGCCCTTGGCCTGCCTCTCAAGCCTAACTTTCACAGTTTCTGGCTCTGTATTTCCACTCTAACAATACTGAATGCTTATAATTACACCTCCTACCATGCTGTTTCTTACCTTTATCATACACTCTACCATCCTACCCACAGAATCTGGCTTATTCCTACTTATCTTACGGACCTGGCTGTTACTTCCTCCAGGAAGTCTCTCATTCACCATATATGGTTGAATTTGGTATTCCTTCTCTGCAGTCCTTCAGTGCCTGGTAAATATCTATCACTGTGCTGAATATGCTGTTTTATAATTATCTGCATATGGGCCTGATCCCCTCAAAGACCTATGTACCACCTAAGACTATGGCCACCTGACACTCAGCTTTGTATTCCAGCACCTGCTTGGCCTTATGTAAACACTTAATACATGTTAGTTGAATAACTTTACAGAGATGAGGAAAGGCTTTTTGGAAAGAGGTTGTTTGTGTTAAATGTTGACGCATTTAGATCCATATCTTTCTTTCCACCCAAGGGCTTATACAACCACCAACATGATTAACTTGAACACTCTGCTTAATTCTGACACCTCCAAGCATTCACTGCTGTTTCTTTTACATAAACTCTTATTTTGTACTAAAAGTCTTACTCTACATTTGCAGTGAGTATCAATTTGTAAGTTCCATCCAATCTTTTTAGAAAAAAGATGCAGTAAAAGTTATAAAAACACGACACTCTATTATTACTCTATATTATGTTTTCCTTACTTTTGTGAGCAACACCATATTAAAATCAAAATTTATTTCACTTTTGAGATACATACGATTATCTCCAATTAACTTATCTTCATCTTAACCACTTAAACATTTCTTTTGCCCCCTATGATATAAAACAATTGGCTGGCCTGTACTCATGAGACTACATTAAGGAAAAAGGGACATTCCAAAGACATTTAATCATGACTAAATATAAACAATTAAAAATAAGTTTTAAAAGTATGTTTCAAAAGAAATACACAGTACAACTAATATAGTTTGTGTTCTTTTAATAAACACACTTGCATAGTTATATTACAATTTTGTAAAAATAAAAACAGATTATCTCATGCCAAGCGTGCCCAGCATTTGCACAATCTCAATACCTTTAATACTATAGTTTTCAAGACACACAAAATAAAATTTTAAGGCAAAAACAGCACTTTGCAACAATTTAATAATTTATTACATTACAGTAGCATCACAGCAGCATTCAATAATGCCACTTTAGGCAAAAGTCTTTCAGTATTTCCATTACAGATTCTGTTTACAAGGATTCATAAATTGGTAAAAGCCATTCTAAGAGAACTTGGCAAATAAAGCTTTGGACTGGAATTGGCATTTCTTTCTCTACTTTTCCTTCTCCCAGTTTCTTTCCTCTTTTAAACTAAAGTATTCATATTTTAAAATGTTTTATTTCAAAACATTAAAATAGCAGTTACATTTTTAATAGCTGTATTACTTTAAAATGACTCTTTAAGATAAAGTCTTAGAGAAACTATATTATGGATAGGGCTGATTTACATTTTCAAATTTTCTAAAAATCAGCATTCGTTTTAGAATTGACTTTTTTCATTTCTGGAAAACCTAAAAGCTTTAATCAAATAATTTAAAAATGATTATCATATATTGCAATCTTTAAATAAACAGGTATTTTGATTCTTTACCTCCTACAGAAATTCAAATCTATTCAGTTGAACTCACATTTTAAAATTCTATGTTACTGATGAACTCTAACCTTCTAATGTTGCCTTCTAAGCAAATTGAAAGCTGCCTTATACTGAATGAGGAAGAGAACAAATACTTGGCTGCATGAGGTATTGCAAAAGACTGCATGCACTTTTAAGAAAGACTTAAGTTATTATGTCATATGATTTCCATTCTTTTTAGCTTTTTCTTAAATATATGACAAAATACCTATACAAAGAGTGGTATTTCAGTTAATATAGTAAATTTATTTTCCAGACTGACATTCAGCTTAAATATGCCAGTATGTGATTTAATCCGTAAGATACCTGATGAACATACTATTTTCATATTGGTTACAGATGCTAAATGCTATCTGAAGGTCATTCCTAGTAATTTATATTTACCAGGGTAAAAGTGAAGTGATTTGAACTATAAAAATACCTTAAAATAATTCATCAATGTATTAGATAAACTCAGTTTCAGAATTATAAAGAAAAAATGTCAGACCAAATAATATGGCTAATTAACAGTGGTATGATTTCTAGCCTGAGGGTTTAAAAGTGACTGACAGTTTAAAGTAACTGACTTTAAACTGAACTTAAAGAATGCAAAAGCAACCAGTTCAGAAAATCAATGGCAAGAACAGGTAGTTCATACAATTTGGAAGAGTCAGTTGAATTCACAAGAACCCAATCTTTGTACTCTTTCAGTGAATGCAGGCAAATCTGTTACTCCATCTGTAAAATGATATTATTGCTTTCCTATTAATGTCATATTTATAAAAGTATCATGAGGATGCCAAATGCTAAAAATGGAAGTGGTCTATTAACAGAAATTGCCACCCTAGGGAGCACACGTTTATCTCCCTACATCCTAATAACGTGACATATTTAGGAACACAGACATTGGAACTTCATGAAGTTTTAACTTAACTGTTGATTCTTTCCCAAGCATCATAAAGTTCTGATTTAGGCAATGTATGACTCAAATAATTCATTCATAATGTATAGGCACATTAACATAAATATTGCACAAAATATGCCTCTAACTGAAACTGAGAGGTATAAAACCATATTTCACTCTTCATAAATAACTTTGTGAGGAAATATGACTCTGATTGTATATACACTTTTCCTGATACTTTGACATTCACAAACAGTAGATTGCACTGCAGTCTGTAAACATTTTAAGTTGCATAAACTTCTCCTTGATTTTCAAATATAATATAATACTGTCTACTAAAACTCCTTTTTGTTTCTACTAAGTACTCTCACATATATTAGTTTATAATAATTTTTGTCATTATTTTTAAAAGTGTTCTCCATTCAAGGAAAAGAAGTAAATTCCTATGTCAAAGTAGCCAATGTGGTTGAAGAACACATATTAGCCAGAGAAGTCTGGATGGTAAAATCAATCTTCTGGCCTCAAAGAAGCTCCATGAACACAGAGAAATGCCAGATATCACACATCTTTCCTTTACTCGAATTCATTCTTGACTAGAGTCTGCATGTCTGCTTCAGGGACATTTAAACTCTTAAAGGACTTCTTACTATCTTTACTAAATACATTAAGAAGAATGCCAACCAGTGCCCTTTTGTATACTGAGACATGTAGTCACCTGATTAAAACAGGTAGCAATGAACTCTGACTTTAAAATGTATTATAGATATAAATGCTCTAAGGTAGGAAGGGTTTTTCACATCTCACAGTCAACGATGGGAGCCTTTCATTCCTCAAAAATAATCCCTTTTTAGGTCATCGAAAAAGTGTACAAACGCTGCAGCACATGATGCAATATTTTCATTAGCCCAGGGCACATAAAGATCCTAAGGGAACTACCATAGCACAGTGCTCATTCTTGGCACTGGACCAAATGAAACACTCTATTCTGCACATACCTGCCAGAGCAGGCCACTTTCCTCTTCTATTGAGATTTTAAAAGCTGCCCCAAAATGTTATTGCTCCCATCCCAAGTACACAGAAAACAGGGCATGGCTGTTTCCAGTTCTTGGCCTTTAAACAAATCTAAATGTCAGTATTCATGGTGGCATGTTACAAAGTCATAAACAGTGCGCACTTGAGGGCAAACCACATATTGAGCTAATTAAGAGCTCACTGTGATTAGGATCAGATCAAACATAATAGCAGAACAAAAGCAAATTTTATCTGAATTCTGTAATGAATATACATGTTGCAATAACATTAAAAAAGCAAGGCAGCCTATTCCAAACCAGTAAGAATAGTTTGTGCAAATAGTGGGTCTTTGTGTGTTTGAACTCCCACCATGTAAGGGCAAACCTCAATATGCATGCTAATGACCTACAATTATCAAATTAAAAAGAAGAAAAATGCTAAAGATGCCAGAGTGAACAGCAGGGAAAGCCACACAAAGACCCACTATCCTTTAACTTTTTACAAATAAATTTAAACTATAAATTAGAAACACAAAGAAATACAAGTGGCTCTAACATTCAAACGAAGTAAACGAATTGTGTAGGAGATATTTGATCAGGGCTGCCTGCCCTGCCTCCACGCTAGAGTGAAACTTGGATAGTGGGTCTCTGGGGTGCTTTCACAACTGGAAGACAACATTGGGTCCTAAAAAAAGAAAATGAGGAATAAAATGAACATAATGCAAATTAGATGGGTGAGATAAAATCTGACTAGTAACAACATGCAACATCAACTAAACAAATTTGAACTATTAAAATTATCTTTTAAAAAGTTCTAATTCATAATAAAATAAAAAATAATACTTATAAAGGCCAAAGAAACACAAGTGGTAATCTATAATTTAACCAGCTTTCATTGACCATTACAAGGACAACAAACAGATGATTCATTTCTAAAAATCTAGGTAGGTACAACAAAGATCTCATATCTATTCCTGACTTTAAGGATTAAGCATTTTCTGAACCACATTTAATTAAAATTAATAGGTTTATATACACAATGTGAGTGAACTTCATTGCTACCAACACCATTAACATTACTCTCTTCATCTTCTTTGAAAAAGTAATTATGTCTCTTCAATTTCTGATAAATAATTACGTCAAGTAAACAAAATCAGTACTTCTCACTTTCCTAGAAAATTTAAATAGTTGTTTTATAGAAACAATTAACCGTCTCAGAGGAATCTCTTTGGGAATTATCCTTAGAATTACAGAATTGAGAGCCCTTCTATTCCAGGATGGATGACAAGCCTTTAGCCATTCATTTAGGAGAAACAATAAAGTATTCAGTTTTTAGATCTGATCAAACTAAAAAAAACCCACATATATCAGCCAAAAACAAGGTAATAGGTAAGTTACTGGTAATAAGCTTATAACAAAGAGAAATCTGAAATTACTTTTATTTTTAAATAACCTCTTGAACATTGTTTGCCCAGCTCTCTTCCCCAGCTCTCTTGATGTAAAACAATCAAGAAAATATTTAGTCCTCCTTGCATCCCCAACATTTGCCATTTGAGCAAACCATTAGTACTTCATGTACCAGCTCAGATATCCTCTATTATATCTTTCACAACATGCCTTCTTTCCCCACAAAGATTTAGGGGGTCTTTTTCCAAAACATATTTGTATAAATATTCATTACAGAAATTGTTATATTTATCTGAACATTGTTCCCCATTAACCTCTAAGGCTACTTCAGAGAATGGACTGTCTTTTCTTGTTTGTATTCCCAGTACTCCTAGTCAATACAGACTACACACTCAAATAATATTAAATGATGAATTTCTTTTTTTTTTTTTTGAGACGGAGTTTCGCTCTTGTTACCCAGGCTGGAGTGCAATGGCGCGATCTCGGCTCACCGCAACCTCCGCCTCCTGGGTTCAGGCAATTCTCCTGCCTCAGCCTCCTGAGTAGCTGGGATTACAGGCACGCGCCACCATGCCCAGCTAATTTTTTGTATTTTTAATAGAGACGGGGTTTCACCATGTTGACCAGGATGGTCTTGATCTCTTGACCTCGTGATCCACCCGCCTCGGCCTCCCAAAGTGCTGGGATTACAGGCTTGAGCCACCGCGCCCGGCAATGATGAATTTCTTAACTGAACAGTGGGAAGAATGTTAACATAAAATCCAAAAACCATATAAACAGTAAAATCTGAAGTACATAGGAGCTACAAAATCATTGTGTAGGTCAATAATAACCAAAAGACAATTATTCTTTTTCTTCTTATTTTAATGTTTCAATATTTCCCTGTTTTGAGATAGGGTAGCACTCTGTTACCCAGGCTAGAGTACAGTGGCATGACCACAGCTCACTGCAGCCTTGCACCTCAGCCTCCCAGGCTACTGGGACTATGAGCATGTGCCACCACTCTCAGCTAATTTTTAAAAATTTTTCTGTAGAGATAAGGTCTCCCTATATTGACAACCAAATGATCTCCCTGCCTTGGCCTCCCAAAGTGTTGGGATTACAGGTGTGAGCCACTGTGCCCAGTCCTGCTATTTCCATGTTTTATTTCAGGGAGGGCTTGCATTACAATTGGTTGTCTTCTAGAGGTGTGCTGTCTAATACAGTAGCCACAGGCCACAAGTAGCTATTTAGCTTAAAATTGAAGTTAAATTAAATTAAAAATTAAGTTTCTCAGTCACATTAGCCACACTCCAAATAATCAAAAGTGACTAGTGGCCACTGTATTGGAGAGTGGCGATATAGACATTTTCTGTATTGCATAAAATTCTATTGGATAGCGTTGTTTAGATGGGGTCTCTCTCTCTCTCATCTATAGGTAAATTAAGGTTCTACCAGTTCTACCCATACTTTTTTTTTTTTTTTTTTTTGAGACAGAGTTTCACTCTTGTTACCCAGGCTGGAGTGCAATGGCGCGATCTCGGCTCACCGCAACCTCCGCCTCCTGGGTTCAGGCAATTCTCCTGCCTCAGCCTCCTGAGTAGCTGGGATTACAGGCACGCACCACCATGCCCAGCTAATTTTTGTATTTTTAGTAGAGACGGGGTTTCACCATGTTGACCAGGATGGTCTCGATCTCTTGACCTCGTGATCCACCCGCCTCGGCCTCCCAAAGTGCTGGGATTACAGGCTTGAGCCACCGCGCCCGGCCTCTCTACCCATACTTAAATAGCAGACAAAGCCTTCTCTGGTCAAAAATAATTTCCATGACAAATGTGTCCTTGAATAACTAATAACAGATCATGTCAATCTATTTTCTGTATCATTAAACATTTATTGACAACCAGAAACTATGCTGCTTCTTTTTGGAATAAAAAGCTGTCACTCAATTAACTCTCTGGGAAAGTTACTTTCCTAGGAGGTTGTTACTGCGTTGAAGCAGATTTCTCTGGAGTGATTGTTGAATTATCTGCAGAGGGGAAACTGAAAAGACCTTCATAAAATAGGCAGGGGAAAGGTATAAGACCTGGGGGCATGGTCCTATCCTTCCTTTCTAACAGCTTTTATCTGTTCTTTATATTCCCTATTATATGAGACTTGATTGGAAAAAGTGCCTCAAACCACAACAGAATATTGAAAAACCATCACTTTAGATCATAGATGCTATAAAAGCCAAATGTATGGACACACTGGCATGTCTTCAGGGATCACTAGCCAAAGATCTTCTAAACCCAGTAGGTCTGAAAAGTATTTTCCATTCTCAGCATCAAGAAATATGCCACAGGTATATCTAGCTAATTAGATAAACTGGTTTCTAATTAATCATTGTGAACTGCCAAACCATCAGTAGAGCTTAAAAATGGTCATTTCTTAGGCAACCCGTTACAATTTTCTCGATCACTTCTGAAACCCTGTAATATTTTTGGTAATACTGGACTCCTCCCATCTGCAAGTTAGGAAACTTAATTGCTTTATCTAAAGGGAAGGCTTCTCCCAGGGTCAGAACTATCTTTATAAGCTCTAAAGTGAAAATAATGCACAAAATTATAGATATGGTATAAATTCATAATCCTTCTACTGAATCCTAAGTGTATCTCAGTTTTGATTGGATTACCATTTATATATTCTCAGCAACTGAATTTAAATGAAAGGCTAAGTATTTTACATTTCACAAGACATATATCATGAGATATTTTAAAAATAAAACTAAAAATCAAAAGAGTGGAAAAAAGTGACAATCATTTCATAGAGGTAAAAAGTCATTTTTAAGTACTATTTATTCCCTAATTTACTACCAATGCTGTATTTATTGTCAACCAAACAAACAGCAAGGTAAATACTGAGAGATAATTTTATATAATACCAAACTTAACACTTCAAGATCTGGACCCTTGTTCTGAAAATAATGAAATAGACCTTGATTCATACATCCCTTGTGGAAAAAGGTGGCTATCTAAAGAATCACTTGACAAGAATTTTGTAATAGTCATAAATATTTAATTTTTAATTTTCTTCCAACATGGATATGTAAACAAGTGAGAAATAAATGATAAGGTTGGAAATTTAATGGCTTCTGTACATTAAAGGAGTAATTTTGAATAGGTGAATAGGGTAATTGCTAGCTACCTTTTTTTTTTTTTTTTTTTGGAGACAAGGTCTCACTCTGTTGCCCAGGCTGGAGTGCAGTGGTGTGATTATAACTTACTGTACTCTTGACCTCCAGGTTCGAGAGATCCTTCCACCTCAGCCTCCCAAGTAACTGGGACTACAGGCACATGCCACCACATCCAACTAATTTTGGTATTTTTTTGTAGAGATGGGGTTTCGCCATGTTGCCCAGGCTAGTCTCCAACTCTTAGGCTTAAGGGATCTTGCGTGCCTTGGCCTCCCAAAGTGCTGGGATTACGGGGATGAGCCACTGAGCCTGGCCACTAGCTACTTTTTATTAAACCAAGAAAAGAACATGGGACACTGAAAAAGAGTATGATAGTGAAAAGAAGCTGCAGTATAGATGGCAGTCATACCAAAGAACTCATAGGAAAAATTATATGCTCTTTCAGATTAAGTCTAATACTAAGCTCTAGAGCTAGCAAGTATTTAAAATAAAGCTGTATAACTTCTGATCTTGTAAAAGGTTTCCTTTTGTTTCTTCTCCCTTTAACACTAATCTACATTTGCTGTGAGTGCTGAGTTTAAGATCTAATCCAGAAAAGGAATAAATGCAATGCTGTATATTAAAGTTTCACACTAGGTGAGAGGTAAATAATTTAATATTACTCACACTGTTGACTTGGATCTGAGTCTGTCGTCATCTTAACATAGTTTGAAGGAAAGAGACCGGTCACCCCATTGATTTCTCCTTGCCACCAATCAGGATCATCTTTGTTCATAACATTAATGAGTTGTCCCTTGGAGAAACTGAGCTCATCTTCATTATTCGCTGCATAGTCATACATAGCAATCACCTGACACACTATCACAAGAATAACAAATAACACATTAAACTAATTAGTTATTCCTGCAAGGGTCAATCATTTGAAAGCTCCCTAGGACTTAAATTAATATTAAATATGAAAATAAGGCTAAAATCTCCCTTGAACTGCTCTCTTTCCCACCCGCCTTCCCCTATTCCTAGTTTTACAAAAACAAGAATTTCCCAACTACGGTTAACAATCCATGTGAAGCACTTTAAGTATGATGGTGTAACCATTTCACACTGAAAGATTTCAAGGAGTTGAAGTGTTTCAAGTATCAGTGAATAGCTGACTGTTTCTACACTGCACTTTTTTCAGAAAGGAAATTCTGAGTGGCATGTTACTTTTAAGCAGACATAAGGAAAGAATACATTTTTAATGTTTTTCAAAGACTGAGCTAATCTAAGAAGTTGCTGAGTTTTAACAAACTCCTCTAAAATGAAATACAAGTTAACCCACTTCCATACCAGGATGAAAGGCAGGTGTGGCTCTTTCACTACTTGGACCCAAAAGTTTAACATGGCTGGCAGGAAACCATCCCTTCTGTCGCTTTTTCCCTCTGGCCTATAAAATTAGCAAAAGAAATATACAATTGAAAGACGAGATTAAAAACATCATTGAGACATAACTTAAAAATTAGAAAAACCATGAATGTGTGGTAAATATTTAATCTTGCCTAAAGAGAGGTCTGGTCTTTGCTTTCAGCTCCTGGGAAGTAATCTCTAAATCCTTGGACTATCCTGACTGGTAAGTGTGTGTTAGTTTACCTGTGAGTGCTGGGTCATGCCACATCTAACAATGCGATGTATGCTGGGGTGCTCTGGGTCATGCAGTATCAGCTCTACCTTGGTAGGGGATGGAGACTGAGTTCAGCCAAATGGGCAATGAACTATATCCATGAGGAACCCCAGTCAAAACTCTGGACACAGTCTTTGCCGATTGACAATACTTTGCATGCGCTGTCACACATCACTGCCAGGAGGAGTTAATACTGTTCATGACTCCATCAGGAGAGGACAACTGGAAGCTCTGTTTTTGGAACTCTGCTGCACTCTGCCCCATGGGTCTCTTCCCTTGGCTGATTTTAATCTGTATCCTTTCATTGCAATAAACTGTAACATGAGTGTAACAGCTGCAGTGAGTTCTGTAAAGTCCTTCTAGTGAATTACAGAACTTGAGAGTGGTCTTGAAGACCTCCAACCTCGTAGTTGGTTTCAAATATGAGCATGGTCTTGGGGGCCTCAAACTCAGCATTTGCCTTTCAAGTCAACATTAAACAACTGGAAGATACACTAAAATATGCATCTCAAACTGCTGCTGAAAACAGCATCTACAGAAGTCTATTTGGAGGTCTTTCAGGCTCAGAGTTCTCTGAGTATCTCACAAAAATATTTATATTATAAAAAAACATATCGAGTTCTCAAGTTCAAGTCAACCCTTAAAATGGTGCAGCCCACTACAAATACTTCTTGGAGCTTTGTTAATAATTAATCAGGAGGTCATAAGTCAAATTTGTAAAGCGTCATGTTTCCTACTTAGTTGAGCCCATCTTCAAAGTAAATCAGAAGGTGGAATTTCAGAGGGTTATTCAAGAAGGTTATTAAATTTGAACCCCCATTTTTCTTTAGGAATCCTAAGACTCCTGATTTGCAAGAATGAAGCTACGTTTACCCTCCATATTATAACTATATATCACTCATATAAAAATATAGCTATTATATCTCTTGTCATCTTTTAATTCCTAAAATGTTTTTTAAGCTTTAACTAGTAAGAAAATTTTAGAAGTGAGAGAAGAATCCTTTTCCTGTATCAAAACATATGCAATAACTTTCTATAACATTTTAGGAAAAAATCAGATTCATCTATGTCTGTATTGTCTTTCCTTGCAATGCTGTTTCAAAAACCTAAGACCACTAGGGGAGAGCCCAATTAGCAGTATTTTCTCAGCACACCACCTAGATCACGTCTTTCTACTAGAGGCTATACTGCAAGCCTGGGACTATCCCAGGGAAAAATGATGCTGTGCTTTCCTTTAAGAAAGTCATCTGTGAGTTATAAAGGAATGCATTATTGGAAAACGACTATGTCTTTAGAAAAAATTATTCCTTAAATTGTTACTTATAACATCAACTCATGCTAAAAATGTACATGCAAAAGACTAAAGGAAATATAATACAGTAAAATATTGATACTGATTATCTCTAAGTGGCATGATTATGGGTGATCTAAACATTTTTATTAATTTTATCTTTTTTATGGAACATGTGATACTTTTATAATAAAATTTACAGATGCTGTTTAAAGAATATTACCTGTAACTCTCCTTGCCACCACCCACTTGTATTTTTCTTTAGAATTAAGATTAACTGTCCTGGTGCAAGGCTAAGTTGTTCAGAACCAGAAGCAACATATGCTGAGGTTACCTGAGCAATCTCTGAAAAGAAGACAAACAAGAAACTGTGAATTCAAGATTGCGACAGAGCAAACACTTTAGTATTTTTTAAGGTCACTGCCATACATACCAGGTTTTTTATTTGATGCTCCGGACTTGCTAGCACTCCCGAAACTCTATAAAGAAAAGATATCATGTTGTTTTATTATTTCCAACAACCCAGATGTAAAAGTACAAAGGTTAATGGGAATTAGAGATTCCAAATTCCCAGGATTCCTTTTTCTTTAAATAAAGATGAAAATGACAATGAACTCCATGCAGTATTAACAAATAAGTGAAAAATCCAACATTTATGAGGAGATCTGGTCTGCTAATGTAACACATTATATATGAGTGGCTGATGTCAACCACTGACTCAACAGGAAGAGCTCATTTTCTCAAACTTAAATATTAAAACATGACCCTCCAGGCCAAATGCACCCCATTCATCAATGGCGTTAGCACCAATGCCCACTATGCACAACGTATGTGTCCTGGATCTGTCAATGCATATGTTATTTGCTCCTGCTTTCTCTAAGGGACCCTGACTTATCTATGCATCTTGATGAATAGGAGACAATGTTTTTATTTTTATTTATTTATTTAACCATGCTCCCCGCAAACTGACTTAGGAACAAAAAATCTGACTTAGGAACAAAAAATCCACATCCCATGTAGCAACTATTACTTCTGTTTCACTTTAAAGGATAAACTGGCCCAACCACATTTTCTCTTTATAGGAATTTGAACAACAAAAGGGATGGGATTAAAAAGAATTTTGTTCTGTTAGTGAACATAGCTACTGTACAAGTATTAAGCAGAGTGGATGGTAATTAAAAGCTAACATTTTCTGAGTACTGTGTAACAGACACTGCTCTAAGAGGTTCCATATATTCTGCTATTTAATTTTCACAATAACATTATTAATTATGATTATCCCCATTTTACAGAGAAGGAAACTGAGGCACAGAAAGGTACAGTAACTTGTCCAAGGTCACCAAGCCTCTAAGTGGTACAGCTGAATCAACCCAGATAGTCTGATTCTACCACACCAATGGTTCTCAGCATGTGGTTTGTAGAAACTGGAAATAGTCCTTGAGACTCTTTCAGGGGTCCGTGGGATAAAAACTATTTTCGTAAATATACTGAGACATTATTTGTCTTTTTCATTGTGTTGACATTTACAATGGTGAATAAAATCATTGGTGCTTTAGCGTGAATCATGGCAGTGGCACTGAATGACACTGCAGTAGTCAGTGTTCTTGATTGTCACGCACTCACAGTAAAACAAAGCCAGTTTCACTTAACAAGGCCTTTAATGAAGCAGCAAAAAGTTTATTAATCTTAATCCTCAATCCATACCTTTTAAAAATTCTGTGTAACTAAACAGAAGTGTGCCTAAAACATTTCTGCTGTATACTAAAGTATGATGGTTTTCGAAAGGAAAGCATTTGTGTGACAAATTGTGCACTCAACTAGGTTTTTCATGAAACAACATTTTTACTTCAAAGAACTAATAAAAAAAACTATTTAGACTTGGGATTTAGAAAACCTTTTCTTAAAAATGAAGTAAGCCTGTCCCTTCAAGGATAATAGCTGACATTTTGCCAATGATACAATTCAAGATTTCAAGGGAAAATTAAAATTTTAGAAAATTTGTACCTACCATTGTAAGTCTGACAGTTTTCTAGTATTTAAAAACTTTTCTGATGAGTGGTGGTATTAACATATAATTTTTTGGATACTGTATAATGAAATGTGTCTACACAGGGAATATCTGCATAACTCAGTGATTCAATATTTTCCACATAAACAATGAGTAATATTATCACATCACACACGGGTAAAAGATCCTTTCAATGTGCAAAACAGGCTAGTGAATTTTAATGTAACAGTAAGAAGTGTTTACTGCTAAGGCTTCAGATTCCATGTTGCAACTAACCTATAAGCATTTGTCAAGTTTTAGTGTGGCAGAATCTAAAAGAACATTTGTAGGTATCTGCAAATGCTATTAAAATACTTCTTCATTTTCTCCCACATTATGTGTGAGGCTGAAGTTTTTTATACTTCAACTGAAAAAAATATTGTCACTGATTGAATACAGAAACAGACATGAGAAACTAGCTGACTTCAATTCAGCCAGACTAAAGAGATTTGCAAAAATATACAAACAGCTTGTAATCTCAGCACTTTGGGAGGCCAAGGCAGGTGGATCGCTGGAGGTTAGAAGTTCAAGACCAGCCTGGACAATACGGTGAAACCCTGTCTCTACTAAAAACACAAAAATTAGCCAAGCATGGTAGCAAGTGCCTGTAATACCAGCTACTCAGGAGGCTAAGGCACGAGAATCACTTGAACCTGGGAGGCAGAGGCTGTAGTGACCCGAGATCATACCACTGCATTCCAGGTTCAAGTGAATCGCGAGACTCCATTTCCTGAGTAGCTGGTATTAAAAAAAAAAAAATATATATATATATATATACACACACACACACGTACATGTATATATACACATATATGTATATGTGTATAGATGTGTCTTGCTAAACTTTGTTTTCATGATAAATATAGTTGTTTTTCATAAAAGTACGTTATTTATGTTACCATGTAATAGATTTAATTATTATTTTAAAATGAATAAATGTATAATTTCACCGTTTTAATTTCTGATATGGTAAATATCATTAGCTATAATGCACGTACTTTAAAAATCCCTATGGGTGTCCTCAATAATTTTTAAGACTGTAAAGTTACTGAAACCAAAAAGATTAAGAACTTCTGCACTATACCATACTGGTGGTGGGATGAACTGAGGCAGCAGCTCATGTAGGCTGAGTCACATTAATGTTAGAGCCATAAAGTGAAAACTGGTGACTACTTCAAGGTGATCCTTTCTGTGTTTCTCTGAATCCAGATCTACTTGCTAGCTCAGTTATCATGAAGCTCAACCCTACCCTACAGCTTTTGTTCTTGGAATTTCATGAAATCTTGCCCCCTTTTTCTCTAACTGGAGCCATATAATAAATCCTATTTTACTGGAGCTACTGTGAGCAGTTTCCTTGTAACCAAAGCAACCTGATTAAAACCATAAACATGATCTCTGTTTTAAGTATATATCTTGATCAACAAGAATGGGTTGATTTTATTTTTAATACCAAAATACCTCTTGATCCTTTGGTTTGACATAGTTTGATGGAAAAATTCCACTTCTATTTCCAATACTTCCTGTCCACCACTCTCCATCTTTCTGGGTCACCAATATTTCTTCACCTTCTGTGAAAGTCAAATCTCCAGGTTCCACACTTGAATATGGATAAAGCGCAATATATTCTGTAGCGAATACAGCAAGAAGAAGCAAATTCTGGTTGTAAGATTACAGAAGGGAAAAAGAAATTAAGTTGTTCTCTAAGACATTGTATAAGTTTGCTGTAAAAGACCTTATGCCTTCAGGAAACCTAATATAAAAAGATCTAAAGGTAGAAAAAGTAATGAAGCAATTATTTAATAAGTCCTTAGAAAAAAGTTATTTGACTTAACGTAAAACTTTAGCTTATGGTTTCTTTTATCCCCAATTGTTTTTATCATTTTTTTATCACAAAGAATTATCCAAAACTACAAACAGATATTTAGTATCTCTATAAAGACACTGAGGCTCAGTGAGATTAAGTCACACTCAGTTATTTAGATAATGAAGTCAAGATAAGAAAATATATTTTTTAACTTTTTATACAAGAAACATTTTAATCTGCTATGTTATTTTCTCTTTAATTCTTTTAAGTAGACAGTTATGGAAACACCCAATATCCAGAAGACAGCTGCATTAGAAGCCAAGTTCTATCATGATGACCCAGCTCCTAGCACAGAGCCTGATTTAAGAGTAGATGCTCAATAAATATTTGTTAATAAATGACTTTGAGGGAAATATCTAAATTTTTATACTGCCTTTGATTTTTGTTTCTGTGATTGCCACTACTTAGAAGAAACAGTTGGTGACCTGGTTTTATGACTTTGTCTTTCTAGTTTTATTCATATTTGCCAACATGAAATTTGATCTTAATATCATAAACTGGAGATGATCTGAAACACCATCCACAAGCTATTTACTATTTGCATTCTCAGTATCACTTAATTAATTTAACAAAATTCAAAGTAATTACAAGGTTTAGGTACACTGCAATAAAAGTAGGGTCTTTTCCAACATGCTCCTCACTGCTTTCCGATGCTCACCTCAAAGCACTCATTCCATAGTACACCTACGATTCCAGCCTCACTGACGACATGAGGTTTCCTAAACTTTTGCCCTCATTCCTTGGCTCATGCCATTCCCTCTGTCTAGAAGTGCATTCTCCTCCTTTGTCACTATGCTAGCTCCTACTCATTGTTTAGGATGATGCAACACTGCCACTTCTGTGGATTCATATGTCCGACTCTAAATTGGTTTTGTTCACTCATTAAATAATTTATCACAATTGTATGCTCCATTCTATTGGAAACTTTTATTCATCGTTGTACTTTTCAGGCTCTAGCATAGAATCTTCAACATAATAGATACTGAATTGTTTAACATTAAACTGATATTTTCAGCAAAACATAAAATGTACTTCAACTATTCAACTAACTTTATAATAGACATACATTTCATTCATAAATTTACATAACTATTAAATAAGAATATCATCTGAAATTAGGGTAATCTTTCATTTTTCATCACATTAACAAAATTAAAATAATTTACTAATCAAACAACCCAAAGAGATATAGAAAAAAATTCTTTGCAATATTTATGATAAAGTATAACTTGGTCCTCCTTAATGATTCATATGGTACACTACAATTAAAATTTATAAGCAACTAAATGAATTGAAATTCCCTTACCTCCTATACATCTATCACTGCAACACTTTTTATTTACGATGTTATCAAACCAGTCTATGCTGAATTTTCACAGGACTGCCTTTCTAAAGTGCCAGGTATTTTCATCCACATTTTTTCTATATTCTCAATATTCACATGAAATGGATAGGGGCAGGTTTTTCTAATCTCACTTTAATAGTGAAGACACAGAAATCGGGAGAACAGCAAGAATGTGAAGTCAGGTAGTTAGTCAAGAGCTAAATTGATTACTATCTAATTTACAAATTGCCAAAAGCTTACCTTCTCCAACTGAACAGGCTGCTGAGGTAGGTTTTTTATTTACAGCTGCATACAAAGTTTCTGGTCTGTCAAATACATAAACAAAAAAACAATAAAGCAAACAAATACTAGCAAAAAACAAGAAAGGTGATTTGATGCACAGCAGGTTTTAGCAGTGCATTTTTTAGGGCTTTCTCAAACTAATCTAAATATAGTCTCAGTACACAGACTGGGAAGACTTATACACAACATCGTACAGGATTAAGAACTGCCTAATTATAAACTTCCACATTTTAAAATATATTTCAAAAATTTCAATATGATTTATAAAGAGTTTTTCAAATGTGAGATATTTTGCCTTTCTAAAGAAACTTAAAAGACACCCACAAATTGGTAAGTAGGTAGTCTTTCGGTAAAGTACATATGGGACTTAGTTTAGTGTAGAAAAAAACAAGAGCAATACATACATTTTATTATTTGTTTACAATACACTATATTAAAAAATAAAAATAACAAAGCTTTGTTTTTTATGATCTCAGAAGAGCTGTAACATTAATTTTTATTTTAACTCAGGAATCTGTTTTCAAAAATCTGGACTGTCCTGTTTAAGAACTAGACACCTGTGGGATATATCAGGGCTCCCCAGGACCTATGAGTAAATTACATAGTGAGGCAGTTTTCAAATAAACAGAAGGAGAACTTTATTACAACTACTGGCAACAACTAAAAGGACTGTCTTGTTTAATGCTACATTCTCCATTATTGTAGGTTTTCAAGTTGCATGCCTTATCTGTTAGAAAACACTGGTAACTGAATGAAAAATTAGAAGAAATGTCCTCTAAAACACTGACACTTAATCTCTTTTTGCTTAAGTTTTCTTCCCTGTAAATGTTATGACCATAAAATAAGACAATTTCTTTATGGAATTGTCTATAAAGGGCCTAGCACAGTGCATGCATACAAATGCCAGCTATATATAGTTGTTGTTCCTGTTACTACATTCTTCTAAATCCAAAATTCAGCTAGGTACAGTGGCTCATGCCTATAATCCCAGAACTTTGGGAGGCGGAGGAGGGCGGATCACCTGAGGTCAAGAGTTTGAGACCAGCCTGGCCAACATGGCAAAACCCCATCTCTACTAAAATATAAAAATTAGCATTTTAGTACTAGGTCAGGAGTTTCAGACCTGCCTGGCCAGCATGGTTAAGCCCCATCTCTACTAAAAATACAAAAATTAACTAATCCCAGCTACTTGGGAGGCTGGGCAGGAGAAGTGCTTGAACCCAGAAGGCGGAGACTGCAGTGAGCAGTGATTGTGCCATTGCTCTCCAGCCTGGGCAAAAGAGTGAGACTCCATCTCAGAAAACAAATTAAATAAGTAAATAAATCCAAAATTCCATGTCAGGCTGAAAAGCAAATTTTTAGAAACTGAGCACTATCTTTCAGAAACATAGAAACAGCAGTGAAAGGATCTTTAAACGTTATTTGGCTTAAGCTTTTCATTCAATCAATTAGATAACTGAAGACTAAGTAGGTTACTCCTACAGCCTGGCAAAAATAGCAGAGCCAAAACTCAAGCCTCTTGATTGCTAAAGACCAGCATATTTTCATCAAATCAGACTGTTTTTCTACCAACTTCCATATAAAACACAAGAGACAGTTACCCATAGCTGTTATAGTACTTATTTCCATGTATTATATTTGACAACTTGACTCCCTACAGAGTAGGAAATAAAGGCCAGAGACCTAACCTATCTAGTTTTTAGTTTTTGTTCATTTGAAAATTTCATTCAATTGCTCATTTACTCACGCTTCTCCTCATTCATTCAGCTAATATGACTGAGAAGCTACTATGCATTAGGATTAGTACAGGCATGAAGTAACTGAAGAATGAACAAATAAAAAAACACATGCATCCCAACCTCTTGGAGCTTATCTTCTAATAAGGGATATTGGTTTTTAAAAAAATCAGTAACTTTAATGCAGAGTGCTATAAACAATAAGAGAAGTTATATTCAAGGAATCTTGGAGACTAAGAAATGGGAATGCCCCAATTTGGCAAAGAGGAGGCCCTCAGTGAAGAGTTATTTAAATACTGACAATTTACAGTAAACAAGGGAAAAATGCTTGAAAGAAAATGAAAAGTAACTTTTCTAACTGATCTATGGCACAAAGAAATAGCCAGGTGAGGTGGCTCATACCTGTAATTCCAGCATTTTGGGAGGTGAAGGTGGGAAGATCGCTTCAAAGCCCAGGGGTTTGAGACTAGCCTGGGATAACACAGCAAAACCCCATCTCTACAAATAATTTAAAAATTAGCTGGGCGTGGTAGTGTGTACCTGTGGTCCCAGCTACTCCAGAAGCTGAGGTAGGAGGATTACTTAAGACTGGGTGGTCAAGGTTGTAGTGAGCCATGATCATACCACTGCACTCTAGCCTGGGAAACAGAGTGAGGCCCTGTCTCAAAGACAAATAAAAAGCAACAGATCTAAAATCTGAGTAGCTTGAAAATTTTATGAATCTGAAATAACTAGAATAGAAGATATTCTAAACTGAAATATCTGAAGTATGGTTTTTTTCATCCTAGGAATTACCTTTCTTTTTCTTTTTCTTTTGTTTTATTTATTTTTTTTTTTTTTTGAGATACAATATCACTCTGTCACCCAGGCAGGCAATGGCACCATCTTGACTCACTGCAACCTCTGCCTCCTGGTCTCAAGTAATTCTTCGCCTCCCAAGTAGCTGGAACTACAGGCATGCGCCACCATGCCCAGCTAATTTTTGTAGACACAGGGTTTCACCACATTGCCCAGGCTGGTCTCAAACTCCTGGGCTCAAGCGACCCACCTGCTTTGGCTTCCCAAAGTGCTGGGATTACAGGTGTGAGCCACCAGGGCCCGCCAGAATTACCTTCTGATATTCAAACTCAAGTATAAAATTTTTATCTTATTATACACTCAATCAGACCATAGCTTACTCATTAGTGAAAATACCAACATCCACATCTCATAAAAACACATAAAGATCCTTACTCTTCCCGTTTTACTTCATTCCCAGGAATGATCTTGACATAAGACTTTGGAAACCATCCTCTTCTTCCATGCACCTCCCCAAACCACCAATTTTCTTGCTGCTCCAAGACAGTAATAATGTCATGTTTTGAGAAGTTCAAGTGGTTATCTTTCTTTGCAGTCCAGGAACAAAGGGCCTGTGCTTTCAGGTTTTCTACCACTTGTCCCTACGAATACAAAACCACAAAATTTTTAAAAAGACAATGGCAACCATGATTTCTGTTTCTATGTATATAATGTATTTACTGTTCAAACAGAGACTAGTTTGGTGTGGTGGTGACTTAAGACAACCTTAGTCTACTAATTGACTTTAAATTATAAATGGCAGACAACTATGTGACTAGCTTTTTGTTAAGACAGACTGAAAACCCACCATTCAAAGAAACCTCATCACATCACTAGTACAGAAAGTAAATAATGGGTTCTCAAGAAATGTATTCATATACCCGTGAAATATATATCATGGAACAAATAAAAAAGGGTTGTTACTGTAAATCTTTTTTCTCTTCCAGCTTCCAATGTAACTACAGATAATTCCATTTACTCCACTAGGAATGTGATTCGAATGCTTGACTCCCTCTGTTTTTCTGCTTTTCTCTTAACTTCCTTTTATTCTATTCATTCTTCTTTCTCTCCTCTCTTAAAGGAAGGAGGGCTTTTTTTCTTTTAATAAAGCTAAACTCTTCACTTATTCTCCAAGTCTTCTATTATACCCTTTCATTTTCTAAAAAGATTTTATTACATTGAGTCCCTCTCTTCAATCTTCAATCCACTTCACTTGCTTCTATTTCTGAATTCCTTAAAGAATAGTCTTAGACTTATTTTCCAATTTGACTCCTCAATCCCTTCTAATTTAGGTTCAGCACTCATCACACTACTGAACCTCTTCCAGACAAGGTTATTAATAATAATATCAAAGCCAAAAGCTTCTTCCAAACCCTTATTCCTCTTGATTTTTAAACAGCTAACATGAAAATCCTTATAGTTCCTGAAGCTCTCTGGTGATTGATGGCTCCTCTTTTCTCCAACCCTCTTCTCTTACTGTTCCATATAACTTACTTCCCAAAATAATCTTAATTATGTCTATGACTTTTCAAACCTATATTTTCAGTGTAATTTTATCTCCTGAGCTCCAGACTTGTATATCGAACTGCCTAGTGGGTGTTTCTACCAAGTTGTCCCTAATACACATACCTTAAACTTAGCATGTCTGAAACGTAATCATTTTTAGAACCTACCAAACCCATTCCTCCTGGACTGTTTACCAAAGACAATGATACTACTATCCTTTCGGTCCCTCAAGCTAAAGACTCTGAAAAATGATCTTTAACTCCTATTCCTCATTCTCCACATTCAATGGATTATCTATTTTTATATCAATTCCTAATAATCTTCTAAATATATCTCCTCCTCTTTCCTATATCTTAATTACCACAGCACTAGTTCAAACCATCATCTCTTGTAATTTAGCTGTTGTAATATCCTTCCCTAACTGGTTTTCTGCTGCTAATCCAGCCTCTACGTTAGGGACAGAGTTATCTTTCTAAAACATACACAACTCTACTCTTCAAAATCTTCAGGGACTTTCCACTCCAAGTGCCTAACATGGTATTAAATGCTTCCCAAATAAACCCCAACTTCTCTCTCCAACTTCGCTTAACCCTTTCTCCATGAATCCTGTACTCTAGCCACATCATTAACAATTCTTGTTTCCTGCAAATATCTTTTGTTAACGTGCCTCGGTAGCTAAAATTGTTCTTTCATGGGAATAACCTTCCTTCTCTGGTAAAATCTTATCTTTGAAGGCCCTACTCAAATACCTTGTTCCTTTGTGAAGGCTGCTCTAATTCTCACCAACTGAATAAGATACTCTCTTCTCTGTATACCCCCCAAAGACTTTGTAGATAACTTTATTACAGCATTTCTCATGCTTTACAGTTTATGTCTGTCATGTTCATTAGATTATGATCTACTTAATGGTGAGTTTCTGGTTAAAAACAAATTTTTTAGAGCAGGGGCTCATTCTGTTGCTCAGGCTGGACAGTGGTATGATCATAATTTGTTGCAGCCTCAAACTCCTGGGCTTGAGTGATCCTCCCACCTCAGCCTCCCAAGTAGCTAGAACTACAGGCACATGCCACTATGCCCAGCTAATTTTTAAATTTTTGGAGAGATGGTGTCTTGCTATGTTGCCCAGGCTGATCTTGAACTCCTGGCCTCAAGCAATCCTCCCATCTTGGCCTCCCAAAGAGCTGGGAGCCTAGGCACTGAACCACTGTGCCTGGTGTCAATGTCAGGTATTTTAAAATTTTTTTCCTTAAATTTTTAGCACATAATAAAATGTCTAGAACCTATGTCATGGCATTTTTTGAGTGAAGGTGGAATCTGGAGAACTTTACTCTGATGAAGTCTGCAATTTTAAAAAATAATGTTAGTATAACAATATTGCAATGGTTATATCTAAATCAGAGGCTAATACATGTTAAAAAGTTCCAACATTCCCAGAAAAATAAGGAAGAAAAAAAAAAAACCCTCAAGCCCAAGTCTCTTATCTTTTTATAATAACTACAAATCAAGTAAAATATATCATGAGATTTATAAAAATAACATTTTAAACCTAGAAACGTTAGCCGCTAGCAACTTGATATTATAAGAATTGTTGAGAAACATCTAAGTAACAATCATTTCTTCAATTTCACATCACATATGAATGATAAGAAAGAAACTGAATGCTATAAATTCTAGTTAAATGAGTGAATGGTCCCTTTGTACATAATTTTCATTCTATTTTATATGAATCAGGAGCAAATTCAAAGAATAAAGTCCACAAAAATAACAGACAACATACCTGTCCATGAATAGGTGAAATAGATCCAGGGGACACAGTTCGAGTGAAGGCTGATTTTTTCTGCCATGATGTATTTACAGTTAGGTTTGAAAAAGATACATTTTGATAATCAGTCATTGATGCTGGTTGATTTGAAGAAAGCAGTCTGCAAATGTAACACTTTCATATAAGTATACTTAATTGTTTAGAGCTTAATGAAGTACTATTATCAACCTGTATATTATATATACTGTGCTTACTTACACACAATTTGTGCGAAGAAAGAATTCATTAACAAACAACTGACCCATGTTTTCACTTACTAAATTTCAGTATTAAATCTGGAACAAAAGGTACTCTTGAAAAGTACAACCCAGATTACACTAAGATGAAGTAGTAGGCTGATACAACTATATATTAGGTATTTATACATTTGCAGAACCATATAAACTTTACTGTTAGCTAAAAACGTACTCAGAGGAAGTTGAGGTAGCAGATAAAGAAACTGTAGGAGGAAGTAAGGCCTTCTTTGGAGACACAGCTTTTTCATTTTCACTTGATGGCATTTTTTCTACATAATTGCATGGAAACCAGCCAAAATGTCCTTGAAAACTACCATAAAGCCAACCAGGTTCTCCTATGGTTTTTTCATCAACCTACGGAAATAAAAAGAAGGATTAACGGTGCTTAGAAATTCACACATTTACAATGGAAAGACGTCGAAGATGGTTGTATAGTATTCTCATTTTCAGAATTAAGCCCATCTAACTAAATAGCTAAGGCATTTTCTACAAATTAACAGGCTACTATTTCTAGTGATTGGCAAGCTGTCTTTAATTTTATCCAATTTATATGAAAATATTTTACAAAAACAAATAGCATTATATATGGCTAATGAAAGAAAATAATCTTCCCCTATCTCATGGCTCCTATGCCCTGATTTTCACTCCTAACCTGCCATTCTTCCTGGTTTCTTCTGTATCACCATTTATATTTCTAAGTAACATATTTATACTGCTATTTCTTGAATTTTTTTAAATTTTAGACATTATTGATTGGCTTTTGCAGGAAATGAAGATTTACCTCTCTTTCACTGCAGCCTCTTAGTCTATCAATACTGTTATATCTTAATTTTTATTTAAATTACATTTAATGTTTATACTATTATGACTATGTTTAAATATTTCATATGTGAGTCTTGCAGCATGCTGCTGATTAAATTTCCTTTTTTGGTTTTTTTTTTTTTTTTTTTTTTTTTTGAGACAGATTTTTGCTCTTGTTGCCTAGGCTAGAGTGCAATAGTGTGATCTTGGCTCACTGAAACCTCCCCTCCTAGGTTCAAGCGATTCTCCTGCCTCAGCCTCCCTAGCAGCTGGGATTACAAGTGTCCACGACCACATCCAGCTAATTTTTTGTATTTTTAGTAAAGACGGGATTTCACTATATTGGTCAGGCTGGTCTCAAACTTCTGACCTCAGGAGATCCACCTGCCTCAGCCTCCCAAAGTGCTGGGATTACAGGCATAAGTCAACGTGCCTGGCTTAAATTTCCTTTTTTGTAAACTTTCTATTTTCCTATAATCATTACTTTTTTTTTTTTGCTTAGTTTTTTTTCTGTTCTTGCTACATAGTCTTTTTGAACTCTCTAACAGAATAATAAAACCTTCTCTGAATAGTATTTTCCAATTGGTAAATATGTCAGGTGACTTACCAATTTCATTTCTTCTCCCAGACATTTTTCTCCTACAGTGTGACATCCTCCAACCTCACAGTGTCTCTCCCTCTGCTTCTTGGTCCTTGTTCCTTAAACACTGAGGACAGCCTCAACTTTATCACTGGCTTTCTTGCCTCATGCTATACCCTTACTGAACAGGCCCACTTACTCCTATAGTTTGATCAGTCCTCTGTGCAATAATGAATCCAAAAGCTACGATCTCAGTAATAACTTCTTCCCAAAGCAACATGCCTACACTTTCAACTATTTGCAACATATCTTCAAGCGGATTGTCCCCTGGGAACTTGCAAGTCAAACTTAAGACTGAACTTTTCTCCTCCATCCCCTCCTTCTCCCAAATTCCTCCATTATTCACACCACCAAAAATTTAGCCATTGTAAATAAAATATCTTCAGCTCTGACCTCTTTTTACACTTCCACATCCAAACTACTGAGTCTGTCACTAAAGACTTTTCTTTTCTTTTTTTTTTTTTATTGCATTTTAGGTTTGGGGGTACATGTGAAGAATATGCAAGATTGTTGCATAGGTACACACATGGCAGCGTGATTTGCTGCCTTCCTCCCCTTCACCTATATCTGGCGTTTCTCCCCATGCTACCTCTCCCCAACTCCCCACCCCCAACTAAAGACTTTTCTAATGTGTCAACCCACCCTCACTGCCCTACTTCAGGCTTTTTTTCATTTCACACTTAAGGTTATTATGATTTTTACTTGTCCTTCAAGATTCTAACTGCTCCCAACCCAAGCCAGAATTATCTCATATATAACTGTCATAATTAGCATTACATACATTATATATATGTAATTACATTTAATTATGTAGCTAATACATAAGCATATGTAATTACAGATAAATTATTAATGTGTAAATAACTTATTTACATATATCTCTTCCATTTGTCTGTGAGCTTTTTTTATTGACCCCTACTGTCTAGCATCATAGAAATCACTTAACTCACTGAATAAATGAATATGGTAGCAGTGTCTCTGTTCTCCAATCTATCTTCCATACCTTTCTATAACACAGACTTAACAGTGTTACATCTATTAACATCATGTCAAATCCATTAAGATTTTTTAAAACTGCTTTTTGAGATATCATTAAGATAAATTTCATGTTTAAGGTGTTAAATTTGATGTTTTGACATATGTATACACCTGTGAAAAATCACCACAATCAAGATAGCAAACATTTCCATCACCCACAAAAGTTTCCTTTTGTTCCACTGTAAGTCCTCCGGCTCATCCCTCCCCATGACCTTCCCCACCATCTCTAGAAAAACACTGGCCTATTTTCTGTCCCATATATTAGTTTGCATTTTCTAAAATTTTATATAAATAAAATCATACTATATGCATCCTTTTTGTCTGCCTTTTTCCACTCAAGGCATCCATACTGTATGAAAGGTTTGTTCCTTTCAAATGTTGGTAGACATTTAAGTTTTTTTCTAGTTTTTGGTTATTACAAATAAAGCTGCTATGAACATTTGTCTTCATATGGACATATGTTTTCAGTTCTCTGGTGTAAATACCTAAGAGTGGAATGCCTGAGTCACATGGTAGGTACATGTTTTAACTTTTTTAACCACGGCTTATGGAGATAAAATTCACATTCCATATAATCCCTCCATTAAAGTAGACAATTAAATGGATTTTAATATATTCAAAGAGTTATGGGACCCTTACCACAATAAATTACAGAATTTTTTTCCTCAAAAAGAAACACTATTTCTTAGATTCTTTGTTATATCTAAGAAACTAAAAAATCTTTGAGTAACCCAAAGTTGTAAAGATTTTCTCCTAAAAGTTCCACAGTTTTAGGTCCACATTTTATCTATTTTGAGTTAATCTGTGTATATATTGCAAGGAACAAACTGAAATTCATTTTCTTACATATGAATATCCCTTGTTCCAATACCATTTGCTATACATGTAGCATGAATCTACTTACCTACTCTGTTCCATTGATCTATTTTCCTATCTAGATGCTAATATCACAACTGTTTTGACTGCTGCAACTTTTATAATAAGCCTTAAATTCAGGTACTAAAAGATCTCCAACTTTGTTCATTTTCTAAGTTGTTTTGGTTTTGAATCAGCTCGTCATTTGCTACAAAAAAAAAAACCTGCTGAAATTTTCGTTGTTGTTGTCATAGAGATGAGGTCTTGTTTTGTTTCCCAGGTTGGTTTTGAATTCCTGGCCTCAAGCAATCCTCCCACTTTGGTCTCCCAAAGTGCTGGGATTACAGGTGTGTGTCACAGCACCTGGCTGCCTGCTAAAGTTTTAATTAAAATTGCTTTGAGTCTGTGGAAGAATTTGAGAAGAACTGACTTCTTACTTTTTCTAAAAAAATTTGTTTTGTTTATATAGGACTTAAGAGAAGAATTGACTTCTTATCAATACTGAGTCTTCCAATCCATGAATACTGTATATCTCTTCATTTATTTAGGACTTTAATTTTTCTCAATAAAACTTTGTAATTTTCAATAAATAGGTCTTGCAAATCTTTTATCAGTTTTATCTGTATTTCATATTTTTGTGCAATTGTAAATGGTATTTTTCAATTTCTGAATAGTCATTATTTCTACACAGAAATACAACTGATTTTGTTATATTGATCTTGTATTCTGCAACCTTGCTAAATTCATTTAAAGAGTTCTAGTAGCTTTTTAAATCTATGAGACTTTCTGTATAGATTATCATGTCTTCTGCAAATAAATACAGTCTGTCTTTTCCTTTTCCAATCTTGATTCTTTTTACTCTATGGTAGGCCACTTCAGACCCATTAGGTTTTTTATCCTAGCAGATGTTGTCTCTCTAGTTTAAAGCTTTTAAAAGTTCAACCTTCTTAGCGCAGAATTCGAATACTCTGAAATTACAGTTTCAGGTTTCTACTTACCTTTCTAGCTTCATCTCCTACCACTTGTTCGATATTCTAGGCAAATGCTTATATGACATCCTTTAGAAACACCTGGTACATGCAAGCCTCAATGTTTTTATTTAAGGTATTCCCTTCTGCCCAGAATGTTACATGGTTTAGAGGAAATACTATAGACCTGAGAGTTAAAAGAACCACATTTCAGTCTTAGCCATGCTACCTGGTTATCCTTCATTAAGATAATGAATGCTATCTAGCATGTTTGATCATCTACAAATTTTGGGGGAAATACCTGTGCTGCCCTCCACTAGGGTATCTTTCAGAATTAAATTGAGCATATTTATGAAGGCTCTTTGGAAACTGTAAAGCACTAAGCAAATATAAGGCATAATCCTTTAAGGCCTTCATCTATCCTACTCTTGGGAAAAAATGTTCCAATTTTATTTGGCTGTTTTTCCTTCATTTTCTGGATTCCCACAGTACTTTATTTATTTAAATTAGTATGGACATTTATGTTATATTTTGTATAGTAATATACATTTCTGTCTTTTCCTAGACTATGGTCTCCTTGCTCATTTTTGTATGTCAACAGAGGCACATGGTTAGAAACTCAATAAATGTTAACTTGAATGAACTATTCTAAATTTGATTAACAACACACTGAAAGCTTAATTAATAATAAATGGATTTATTATTAGGGCAACTTCATTTATGTTTATGGCAAATAATTCTCATTTTAATGTTATATGTCTGGCTATTTATTATATTATGAATGAAATATTTAGAAAATTCCTAAACCAGGGCCACTATGGTTAAACAATACGGTGTCACAGTAACGTAACTACCATAAAATGGTGTTCTAATGTAGTTGGAACGAAAGGAAACACTTATGAAATATTATTCTGTAAATCTAGTTTAACAGTAGCTTAAATTAGCTAGGTCTGCCAGGCATGGTGGTTCATGACTGTAATCAGAGCACTTGGTCAGGAGTTTGAAACAAGCCTACGCAACGCAGTGAGACTCAATCTCTTAAAAAAAAAAAGAAAAACTAGCCCAGTGTGGCGGTGTGTGATTGTAGTCTCCACTACTCGAGAGGTTGAGGTGGGAGGAGGACAGTGTGAGCTCAGGTGGTCGAGGCTGCAGTGAGCCATGATCATGCCACTGCACTCCAGCCTGAGTAACAGATCGAGCCTCAGTCTCAAAAATAAATAAATGGACAGACAGATAGATAGATAAGCCAGAGCAATAAAAATACAGACAAGAGGCTGGGCATGGTGGCTCATGCCTGCAATCCCAGCACTTTGGGAGGCCAAGGCAGGTGGATCACCTAAGATCAGGAGTTCAAGACCAGCCTGGCCAACATGGTGAAACCCTGTCTCTACTAAAAATACAAAAAATTAGCTGGGTGTAGTGGCAGGCATCTGTAAACCCAGCTACTCAGGAGGCTGAGACAGGAGAATTGCTTGAATCTGGTAGGCAGAGGTTGCAGTGAGCCGAGATCACGCCATTGCACTCCAGCCTGGGCAACAAGAGCAAAACTCCATCTCAGAAAAAAAGAAAAAAAACCAATGCAGACAAGAATAAAATAAACCCTGAGGAATTACACAAACTAAAGTATTTCAGTGCTGCAGAATGCTCAGCATTACACCTGATTTAAATGTATGGTCTTGGACATGGATGAAGCTGGAAACCATCATTCTCAGCAAACTAACACAGAACAGAAAACCAAACACCGTATATTCTCACTAATAAGTGGGAGTTGAACAATGAGAACACACGGACACAGGGAAGGAAACAACACACACCAGGGCCTGTTGGGGGGTGGGGGGTTAAGGGAGGAATAGCATTAGGAGAAATAACAAATGGAGATGACGAGTTGATGGGTACAGCAAACTACCATCACATGTGTATAACTATATAACAAACCTGCATGTTCTGCCATGTATCCCAGAACTTAGTGTGTGTGTGTGTGTGTGTGTGTGTGTGTGTGTGTGTGTGTGTGTGTTTGTGTGTGTATAAAATGTATGGTCTCAAGGTAAGGAATCACTGTAAGCCATGAGTATTGGCTAAATATGTACACATACGTATACACACACATATGTACACATACGTACACATACACACGTACACACACACACACACACACACACATTTACCACATTTACTTACATGCCCTTCCTACATTCCTTTCTACCTCCCTCCCTTCACTGACTGACTCGGCTGGCTGGCTGACTTTTGAGACAGGGTCTTACTCTGTCACCCAGTCTAGAGTGCAGTGGCACAGTCACAGGTCACTGTAGCCTTGACCTCCTGGGCTGAAGTGATCCTGCCACCTCAGGTGTGACTACAGGTGCATACCACCAAACCTGCTTTTTTTTTTTTTTTTTTTTTTTTTTTTTACTTTTTATAGAAGCAGGGTCTTCCTATGCTGCCCACACTGGTCTCTAACTCCTGTGCTTACGTGCTACTACTGACTTGGCCTCTCAAAGTGCTGGGATTACAGGTGTGCACCTGCGCCTGGCCACAAACTTTTACAAGTATTAAATTCTATAATACTTTTTCCTAGTGGTTTCAACCTAATCAAGAAGAAAAATCCATTTGTTTATTCTTTAGAGTTAGACTGAGTTGCTTTAGTAAGAGGTCAATTTTAATATATTTTGCATCTGTCATTTATAGTCGTAATTAATTTTTAGTTATCAACTTACCTATTCGGTTAAACTGAACATTTTATATAAATTCTCACAGGCCTAGCAAAACTACTTATTACTTCTTCTTAATTACGTATTAATTAATGCTAGCAAAATAGCATTAACAGATTGGAAAGCTAGAAAAACATTTCAGTTTGTCATCAAAATGTGGCCAACACTCAGTGGAATTTCTAATCCTTTTCACTTTCAAGGAAACCTCCTTTACCACCCTCATCCATTAAGTCGATCAGACCTTGCCTCTTATCTTACGAGGAATATGGACGCCCTCAGACCTGACTTTATCCTCCATTTCAGAAAAATTTATTTATAATTCTTCCTACCCTTTCCTCCTGCCCTCTCTAATCACAAAGGAAAAGGTATTCAGCCCTTCTACCACTCTCTTTCAGTGCTCCAGATTCCAGCCCTTCTAGCCTTTTCAAGAATCTTTCTGATCTCCAAATATTAGTCAGAACAGGAAGGTCTGACAGGGAACATGAAGTGCCTTCCTGGTGCTGTATGTCCTATACACTGATTTGAGTGGGGCTTCACAGACATATAGATGTGTACAAATTATTTGAGCTGTACACTTATGGTTGTACACTTTGCTATATGTGAATTATACTTTAATTAGAAAAACAATCTCTCTCTGTTATTTACTGTCTTTCCATTATCATTAGCTTGTTTCCTCTGCAAATCCTTTCTATCATTATTTAAACTTGCTCAAACTTCAGCCAACTTAAAAAAAAAAAAGAACTTCCCTCAACCCACATTCCTCATTATTTACGACCTTCTCTCCTTCTCCCTTTCAAAGCCAAGCTCTTCCCAAGAGTTTTATATATTCACTGTCTCCTCTTCCTCTCTTCCAATTTATTCCAACTCATGAAATCTGGCTTCTTGCTCTACTAGTCCATTTATCTGACACTGCTGTCCTTAAGGTTAACGACACCTGTGCTATTGCTAATCTAATAATTTTTTAGTCCTTGTCTTATTTCAGTTGCAGATCACTCTTCTCAAAGTTCCCTGACACTAAGCTCCTGGTTTTTTCCCTACCTCTAGTCACTCCTTTTAAGGTTCCACTTCCTCTAATAATTCCTTCAGTGTACATGTTTCTCCAATCTTCTTCTCTCTCATGTTACTACTCCCTGGATGACCTCCACTACTCTCATGTATTCCATTACCATCACATTATACTGATGATGTCCGATTTACATCCTCAGCCCAGACTGCTGCCTGACATCTCTCCAGGTACCTCTGGAGATCCAACTACTACTGCCTGGACATCTGAAACTCATATAAACCTAAACTCATAATTCCCACTTACATTTCATTTTCCCTCTGTGTTTTTTCCTCTCTTAGGAAATGATACCATCATCAACCAATTTGTTCAAATCAGGCAACTCATGGCTGATAGTAGTAACTCATGACTAATTCTTTATGTCAGAGTACACAAGCACCCAAGACACACGGCTGACTTTACGTTCCTGTTGTCACTACCACCACAATGGCTCTCTGACCATGGGAGAGGTCTGTGCTAAAGCTGGTAGCAGTCTGCAACCTTTGCCTTTACCTTCCTTTTTCTACTGCTTTAGGTTGTCATACTTTTTCATTAACTACAAGCTTGTTAAGAGCAGAGATAATGTCTTATTCACTAAATCCCTAGACTAACATAGCCCTCAAAAAATATCTGAAGGAATAAATAAAAAAATAACCAAAAATATAAGTGAACTCTTGACCAAACATGCCCAGAGACAGGCTATATCTCTTTATCCACAGACATTATCTCATCATCAACAGCAAGGAGAGGAGGAATGGTAGGGACAGCAGACAATGGACTTGGGCTGGTTGTAGAACAAACTTCTACCGCAGCTCAGGCACAGCTCTGGTACTAATAGTGGCAATGGCAACAGCAGGAATGTGGAATGTGTGTTTGGGGATTATATTGAGTGCTAGAGTTTTGGTAAATTTTTTTCCCCAGTATCATTAAACATCTGCCACTTAACTGATAAAATACACCAACTAGTGACAGTACAGGGGGAGCGGGGAAAACAGGTGCTGGCTACTCTGGTTAATATTACTTTAACTAGAAGAAAACAGAAGCAGAGACTAAAATCCAAGTTTGTGTGCTTCTAAAGCCTGTACTCTCTCCATTTTGTCATACTGGCTCTATCAAACACTATTCCTGGGATCTTCTCTCATTCATCTATTTTATATGGATTATGGTAACATAATAAAAACTTTTGTCCCAAGAAACAAATTACCTGTATCCAGTTAGGGCTGTGGAATCTAACTCCTTCAATTCTTTTAACAGTTGCCATGTGCCATAGTAAAAAGGACAATGGATTTGGACAACAAAAAACAAACACCTGTATCCCATTCTGGCACAGCAATGCTGACAGTTACAACTTGTGAGAGTTTAAGCTTCCTTGGCTAGAACTTGGTAGTAATAATAACTGTCCTATGCAGCTCTGAAGTATGTTGTAAGGGCAAAATGAGGTAATGCTTAAGAAATATTTTACAAAGGTAAATACATGAAATTATAGTCAACATTACTACAGAAACTAATATATTACAATGTATTCAGCTTATTCATGATTAAAAAAAGACTTCATTTCCTACCTGAATTATATCCCCAGAATTAAAACTCATCTCATCATGGTTCCTTGCTTCAAAGGGGTATAATGCTCTATAATTCACCAAAACACTAGCTGTCTCACCTAAAGAGAAGACAGTTGTCATTATTTGCTACTTACATGTGTACATACCTTTGTTATGACTCAGTAAAGAGCTCCTAAAATCTAAAAGAAAAAATTGAGCACCAAATAGTACAATGAAAATCCACCTGATACAGACTTGATAGGATTTCAATATCTTGACTAGTCATCTAATAAAAAACCAAACAAGGATGCTCATCTTAAGCAAGGTAGGAGACAGCAAAACAAAGAGATGACTTGCAGGATGAAGTACACACATGGATACACAGGGAAGTGCAGGAGTGGGAGCCAGGCTGAGCTGCACAAAGTAGGAGACCAAGCAAAGAGAGGCTGGTCTAGATCTGTGGAGGTGAGAACATTACAGGGAAGAAAAGGACAAAAAGGGGGGTCTCAAAAGAGAAGATTAGCAAGTAAACAGGGATGGCTGAAGAAAAATTTCTAGATCTGTGAGTATGGTTCTAAAAGGAAAATAGTAGAAGAGGTCACAAATATATTGAATTGGATAAGATTAAAATTTTCTACTTTGTTCATCTTTAGAATAAATGCTTTAACTTGTAAAATTTCAACACATTGTGCCATTAATATGGATTCAAAGGTTTATATACCTAAAAGAGATACAATAATACTAAAAATATTGTAGACATGGACTGAGGTGTATCAAAATTTTACTATTGTTTCATTAAAATAAGTAGCTTAGAGTGGTTGAATACAATATTTAAAATTATTTTCCTTCAATTATGAAAACTATGTTAGGGTCTTTTCACAGTCAGTAGTAACTATCTTCTTTTCTCCTGTGTTAAGATATCTACCCTCAGTCTGTCTTAATAAGCCTACATGCTTTTCATCCAAGTTTAATTTATAAAAAGGTTTTTTCTGACTCTACAATTAGTATCTTTGTTTTAATTTTCTTCCCTTTTTTTGTCTCTCATCAGGTCATTTTTTTTCTTGTTCCTTTTGTTCTACAAATTTATTGTTTTTATCCTTGCCCTTACGTTGTTTCTCCTCAGCTTTTCGTTCCTCTTCTTGAATTTTTTCTTGTGTTTTTTCTTCCTGGAGTCGCTTCTGTTTTTCTTCTTCCTCCTTTCTAAGACTTTCTTTCCATAAGTTTTCTTTTCCTTGCTTTGCTTTCCTTTACATAAAAGAAAAAGAGTTTGCATAACATCCTAGAAACTTATTACACTAAATAAAAACATACTGTAAGATCTCGTGCCTGTCAAGCTGAAGAACTAGCAAAGAAGTATTAGTACAGGGGTGGGGAGAAACAGTTGAGATCAGAGGTGAAAGAAAACCAATCAATCAAGAAAAGCTTTGGAAGCTTTGGATTGATTAGTGGATGCACTGGGGTGTATGACTGACAACTTCTCACACCCTCATATTCCCTCCTGCTAACCAACCTCCAAACTCAAGAGTAAAAGAAAAAGGTTGAAATGGAACCATTCAGCAAATAAATCTAAAAATCATATCTAAGTTTCCTTCCTTTCTCTCCAGATACTTCACAAGAACCTTCCAGCTTTTATTCCCACTGTATTATCTAATCTCTGTTTCAGGGATTTAGTTGTTGTTGTTGTGGAAATAGGAAATGCTTCTGGAAAGATAACCTACCTTTTTTTTTTTTTTTTTTTTTTAAACAAGAGAGGGTCTTTCTCTATTGCCCAGGCTACAGTACAGTGGTTCGATCATAGCTCACTGCAGCCTCGATCTCCTGGGCTCAAGTGATCCTCCTACCTCAGCCTCCAAAGTAGCTAGCACTACAGGCACACACCACTATATCTAGCCAACTTTTTAATTTCTTTTTCATAGAGACAGGGTCTCACTGTGTTGCCCAGTCTGGTCTGGAACTCCTGGACTCAAGCAATCTTTCCTTGTTGGCCTCCAAAGTGCTGGGATTACAGCCACTGCACCCATTCTACTTTTTATATTATTACTTCAAAAAGTCTTTTTCTTTTGCCTAGATAATAGAGCATTTCTCCTCTCTAGGTCCACGTGCTTTGGTAAAGATTTCAATGAAATCTAACACAGCTATAGTTTGGTTTCTAGCCAGTCAAGATGATCTGTGAGCAATTATTTTAGTATTAGAACTAATGCATCTTATAGTTCTCCCTTGGATGTATTATCATGACCTCACTCAGAGGCAAATCTATTGTGTGTGCCCCTACACCCAGCTAATTTTTTTTTTTTTTAATTTTTTGTAGACATGAGGTTTTACCATGTTGGCCAGGCTGGTCTCAAACTCCTGACCTCAAGTAACCTGCTTGCTTAAGCCTCCCAAAGTACAGGGATTACTGAGGTGCCACCATTAGATTTAGCACCACCTGCAAGCCTCATCACTATCAGGGCAGTGAAGAATATGGCAGGATACATTCTTAAGATTTGTCAGCATATATACTCTACCAAAGTGGGAACCTTGGCATAATTCCACATCTCTATTCCTTAATTCCTGAAGGAATCTGAAAATCCTGAATAATTCAAAATATTGTAGGCCCTTAGTCATCAATGCTTTTTCCTTATCCCCCAACTGTTTCAGACCTCATACTGTTGGTTCAGGAGCCCATTACTAGATTCCCTCCAACACTTTCCAGACCTCCTTCATCCTCTATCATGTCATAGAATGCTTCATCCAGCAACTTTCATAACTGACTTCTGGTTCTCCTTTAAGGAAAATGCTTCTCTTGCAGTCCTCACTTAATGTCAACTAATATCCCCTTTCCCAGTTCCTCTGTGACTTTCCCTGACACTTTTTCACGCCTCGTAAATAATACCCAGTTAGCTTTCATTTGAATTTTCATAGCATTATAAATATCACTATCAGAGTACTTAGCACATATTCAGCACAACAACAAAAGCAGAGGGCTCATTAAATTAAAATTTTCTATGTATTTTTTAAGCTCTTCATTCTTTCCACCAACTCCTCCTGCCAGGTTATCGTGGCCACATAAATATGAGACTAGGACAACCTGGGTAAGGCTCCTTGCTTAATTTAAGGAAAGGATGCCAGGCCCTTCTACTCTAGGCTTGGTAGAGTAGGCTGAGCTTGCCCTGCAGGAAACCATGCCAGAATTCTGGTAAACTTTATGTAAGAGTGAGTAAATGAGACACTTGTCCAGTGCCACAAGATGCCCCAGAAGCTGGGCAAACAGCAAAGAGGCCACATCTACAATGCGAAAACCTATTACCAATAGCTTGGGGGAAAGAAGAGAACATACCCGCGCAAATAGCCAATCAAATCAAGATGTGGTACTAAGACCCAGCTTCAGACTGAGTAGGTCCTACATGTACTTTTGCTCTCTTTATCTTCTCTACTACCTAATATAATGTGCAAGGATGAGTAATGAAATTAAATGTGTGTAATTAGTATAATCTTTTGGCCTGAAAGGAATTGTGAACATGATAAAGAAGGGTTAAGGTAAGTGCATATGTCAATAAAAGTTCTGACATAAGGATTAGCTATGTAACCACTGCATAGTTCCCTTATGTAATTAAGTGGAACAAGTTAAGCAGTAAATAAGAGCCTACTTCGTGTGAACTTTACTTTCTCTACTTTCATATTATTCTACTATCTCGTTAAAAGGCCACAAAAATAGGGGTCTAGATTGCCAGGCACAGTAATTCACACCTATAATTCCAGCACTTTGGAAGGCCAAGGCAGGCAGATCACTTGAGCCTAGGAGTTCGAGACTGCCTGGGCAACATAGCGAGATCTCATCCCTATTAAAATTTTTTTAAAAATTACTTGGGAGTGTGGTACATGCCTATATTCCCAGCTTCTAGGCAGGGGCTTAGGCGGGAGGATTGTTTAAGCCCAGGAGGTCAAGGCTGCAGTGATCCCTGATCATGCCACTGCACTCCAGCCTGGGTGACAGAGTGTGGGCCCTGTCTCAAAATAAACAAACAGGGGTCTAGGAGTAAACAATACTATAGTTATTTAACTGTCTGAATCCTCTATTAGAATTATGAGAAACTCAGGGGCAAGGAGTAATCAAAGGTCTATAAGCATCACAGCCAACAATAGCCACTCAAAAAAATGTGTTGGAGGTGGTTACTTTGAAACCATTAAGAATAGAGGCCTACTAAATGGTAATATGTCTTTCTTGCCTTCTCATAAAAATTACTCATCTAATCTTTACCAATGCAAAGAAATACTGGGTCATCCATATTTGTTAGCTGTACTAATTTCTGACACTAGAGAACTTAGAAGAAAGAGAGGAATGTATTAGAAAAAGAATCTTAATGGCAGAAAAATATCATGCAAAGTCTCTAAATGAATAATTCTAGGCTTCGGATACAATAAATGTCTTACTTCTTCTTATTATAAATGAAGGTAATTAATATATCTCAGTGATAAAAAAGAGAAATGCATCAATGTGGCATTCTACATTCAGTATTACTATATACAATTAAATATTCTGTTTTTATAATCTTTCAGGAAACTAATAGATTTACTAAGGAAAGGTGGAATTCATGAGTGTTTTACTATATCCAAGAAATTATACTTAGCTCTTTAGCTACATTATTTTATTTTTTAACTTAGAGGCAAGGTCTTGCTGTGTTGCCTAGGCTGATCTCAAACTCTTGGGCTCAAGTGATTCTCCCGCCTCAGCCTCCCACATAGCTTGGGACTACAAGTGCATGTCACCAGGCCTAGTTCCAGCTACATTATTTTATTTAATACTCACAATTACCTATGAGATAGGCATTATTGTCTCTTTTTTCAGATGGAGTAACTGAGGTTCAGAAAGATAAAATAACCAAGGTCACCCAGGTAGTAAGTGGCAGACCAAGAATTCTAATACAGGTTTGACTCCAAAGTCTGCTATTTTTCACTTGTGAAACATAAAATCAGTTACTGCAAACTTGGCCCCTAAAAGAATTGAACTTATGAAATCTAGAATCTGATTAGGATAATCCTTTCATTTCCCTTAAATTTTCATAAAGATATGAGCAACAAAATTACAATTCTAGTGGCAATATAGTAGAATTAATATATCAGCTATATTACCTTGCAGACTCATCTTCTAGTTTCTTTTTCTGTATTAGCTCTAATCTCTTTCTTTCAATTTCCTTCAACTTGTCACGTTTGATCTTATAAAGTTGTTCAAGGGCTAACTGCTGTGTGTTATAGGTTTCTCTCAGTTCCTAAGGAGAAAAAGAAAATAAGTCAATATGTGAATGATTTGTTTGTCATATGCATTAATGTGGCATTTTCATTAAGAGATAAAAATCCTCAAGCAAGTTACACTAAATTTAAAAGATTTAAAGTTTTACAAAATAACTAGATAAAAAAAACTCTGAATAAGTATATAAACCATATAGCTCCTGAGATAAGCACATTAAAATAATCTAGTTTTGCATCAGATCATTTCTACGGAACACAGAATCTTTAACAAGCCAATGCTTTGATTTGGTACATCATTTTCAATTAAAAAAAAAGCAATCCATTAAAAATATGGGGGAATAATTTGCTTGTTATAACATGTGAAGAAAAATTTTGTTCAGCCATGTTTTTGACATATGTAGTTTAACCAAGTTATTTTTATCCAATATGATCTTGAACTAAACACAGAATTATTAAATAATTCAGTTCAAAACTAAAAATGGAAAAGATATCTGCCTAAAATCATGACTACAATGAGCCAAAATAATGAAAAGTATTCCAAACAGGAGTTGAAGTAAACAACCACTTATTGAGCACCTAGTTGTATGCTAAGTGCTACAAAGGATTCCAAGGGGATCCAATACAAGGCTGAGTCCCAACTCTACAGACTTTGCCTTTAAAGAGCTCATAATCTCAATGCAGAGGCAAGTGTCAACATGCAGGGCAGAGGTAAATTCCTTAGTAGAAACTTGTGATTCTCTCTTCAGCATTTTCTTTTCTCTTTTCCTTTTCTTCTAACAGCGCCCTGCCTTCCTCTGGGAAACTGATCTTTCTGCCTTCCCCGCAACATCTTACATGGTTTTAAAAGGTCTGCCAAACTCAGAGCTTCTCTTATTCCCACTCAGGCTGTTATTTATTCCTGACCTAAACAATTACAGCACCCTACTTCCCTGCTCAGAAATGACATATGTTCAAAGGACATAAGCATTATCCAAGCCAGCCCAGAACATTTCCCTGGGATTCAGATACACTGAAGTGGGGAGAAAGAAACCTTTCTTTCTTGAGCTCATTAAACTGGGATAAAGTAAAACTGGAGCTGCCTCACAATCAAACATGACCTGGGGATAGGAATAAAATCAACTCTGGAAAAAAAGGAAGTAAAGATTAGAGACTGACGTGGAGAGAAGTATACTACAGAAGCTGAATGTTCAATATCATGGCTTGGAGACCTAGGAATTGCCCCTGTCCAGCAGCCCTTCCATGGATTCAGCTGGTGGTCTTAGGATTCTTCTAATAACCACTCATTAGCTTAACTATTTTTAACTAGATTTCTTTCATTTGGAATCTACAGAATCCTGAATAAGAGAGTAGAAAAAGCAGGCTGGAGGAAAAAAATGGGGGTGGGAAACTTAGAACAATCAAAAGAAACTTCCTGGCAAAGGCGGGAGCTAGACAATATTTGGGCAGAATGTTTTGGTAAAAAATGTTTTTTTTGGTATCAACCTATACACAATAACAAAACTCCAAACTCCATTTCTTTTCAGAGATAACTATTTTATAGGTGAACCTTTCACTTGATTAAAATGGTAGATTCAATCTGAGTACAGCATGGTGTCCAGAGACTATGTCCAACATGCCTGAGCAAAACATTTACAACTTAAGCCAATAATAATGCAAATACTGCTTTTATAGCAAATCTTCCACAGCTCTCAGCTTCTAGTGTTTTATTTGTTGTACTTTTCTCTAAATTCTGTTGAAAAGCAGGAGAATAGAGTGGTTACAATCTATGGAGAAGCAAGGTAGTTTAGTGATAAAGAGTATTGGATTGGAATAAGACTAACAAGGCTTGACTCAAGCTCTGTATACTAGCTGTATAACCTTAGCAAAGTTATTTTATAGTTTCCTCATCGGTAAAATGAGGTTAATCACAGTGTAAGAGTGTCCAATCTTTTGGCTTCCCTGAGCCATATGTAAAGAATTGTCTTGCGCCACATGTAAAATACACTAACAATAGCTGATGAGCTATAAATAAATAAAATTGCAAAAAAAAAAAATCTCATAATGTTTTAACCAAGTTCACAAATTTGTGTGGGGCTGCATTCAAAGCTGTTCTGGGCTGCATGTGGCCTGCAGGCTGTGGGTTGGGCAAGCTTGTTATGATACATGCCTCACAGAGTTGTTGTGAGGATGAGTTAATATATGTAATGTGCTTATTATAGCGCAGAGCACATAGGTTCTCAATAAACATTACCTATTATTATTGGATAAAGACATAAATGAGAAGAGTACTAAGTTTAAAAAGGAGAGTAAAAAGGAGCCAAATTAATGTCTGATCTCAACAAGGCTGCAGGCTTAGCCCTCCAACTTGTCATTTAAGACAGTGCTCTAAGTATTTCCTCACTAACCACATTCCCTCCAGTGTCGGAGTTAATGAGCTTCCTCGTGCCATTCTGTATATTCCTCTATCATAGTGTCTTCCAACTGTATGACTGCCTCCTCCACTACAGTGAGTTTCTTGACAATAGGACTGTCTTTCATCAAGGTATCTCCAGCCAACAGAGAGCCTAGTACAATATGGATATTTAGTAAGTATTTATTGGACAAGTGAAAAATGCATAAACAATAGTCTATGCAAATTAGTAAGATCTGAAGAGCACCACAAAGCCTGCCAAGTATTTCTTCTCTCTGATTACAGTGATCTAAAAATTCCTAACCTTAGACCTATTCTTCTGGGTTAAGTCACTACTTCCAGGAGGTCCTTGTTACACATAATAGTTAAGTGAGAAAAAATAAACCAATCAGAATTCATTAAGAGTTGTTCTCAATCTTTTTTTTTTTTTTTATATGGAGTCTTGCTCTGTCATCCAGGCTGGAGTGCAATGGGATGATCTCAGCTCCCTGTAACCTCTGCCTCCTGGATTCAAGCAATTCTCCTGCCTCAGGCTGGTAGTGAGCTCCTGAGCTCAGGCAAACAGCCTCCCAAAGTGCTGGGAATACAAGCGTGAGCCACTGTGCCCGACCAAGTTGTTCTCAATCTTAATAGAATGACAGATTATCTCTTTCACATTAAGGAACTTCTATTACTAGTTTGCCAATAAATTTTACTTTTAAATTCATGAATGGATATTAAATTTTATCAGATACCTTTCCTGTATCTAATAAAAGCATAAGATTTTTCTCCTTTAGTCTGTTTATATGGTAAATTACATTACACTTTTCTGTATATTAAATCATCTTTGTATGGCTGAGGTAAATTCAACTTGGTCATGACGGGTTATGCTTGTGTGTGTGTGTGTGTGTGTGTGTGTGTGTGTGTACATATATATACATAATATATATATGTGTGTATACGTGTGTGTGTACATATATATATATATATACACATTTCTGCATTCAGCTTTTTAATATTGCTTCGATTTTTTTGCCTCTTTGTTAAATTGGCCTATAATTATCCTTTCTGATACTGTTCTTATCAGGTTTTCAAATGCTCACGATAGCTTCACATGATAAGCAGGAAGTATTCCCTCTTTTTCTATATTTTGAAACAATGTCTAACAGTGGAATTACTTGCTTCTTCAGTAAAAACTGGGTTTGGATTCTCTTTTAGGGAAGATTTTAAACTACAGAATTAAAAGGTTTAACGACAACAGAACTATCTAGATATTTTTTAGTCAGTTTTGGAAAACTGTAACTTGTTCATTTAAGTTTTTATATTTGTGTGCAAAATTTTGTCAAATTATCGTCTTTTAACATTTGTAACATGCTTATATCGCCTTTACACTAGTTCTTATTTGTGCTTTCTTTTTAAAATCAGTTTTGCCAAAGGTTTGTTAATTTTATTAATCTTTAAAAGAATCAAACTTTGGCTTTCTTGATACTCCACATTAAATGTGTGTCTTCTGTTTCACTAATTTCCCTCACTTTCTTTGGTTTAATATGCTATCCTTTTCCTATATTAAGTTGAACATTTAGCTTATACATTTTCATCCTTTTTTCCCCTAATACAACCATTTAAGGTTAATACCCTCACTACTTGGGTTGAATTTCAGCTCTTCCACTCTTCCACTTACTAGCCTGTGTGACCTTGGGCAAGTTGCTTAACTTCAAATTGAACATCTGTGTAGCAGTCTAAAGTACTTTTACATATAATGCCTACATTTGATCTTTACAACAATCCTGTAAAATAGATATTATCAAGACTATTTCTGAGGCTCAGAAGATTAAGTGACTTGCCTGAAAGTCATGCAGTTTTGAACTATCTCCATTATGCCATTCAATCCTATACCATGGATTCTATAACTCGGTTAACTTTCACTTAAATCAGATTAAATAACTAACTTATTAAAACATCTTTATTAGCTAGAAAAAAAAATAAGTGATTCAAATAAATTTAAAACAAATAGTATTTCATTTCTACTCCAACAGGAGGTGACTAACAGGCAAGAAAGATAAAAGCAGCATTTTAAATAAGCAAACAGCAGGCAACATTAGTCTCAGTGAGAAGACTAACCAGTAATCAACCTCAGTGTGACCATTCTCTCAGAGCCTGCAAAAAAAAAAAAAAAAAAAAAAAAAAAAACCAAGAGAGATCACCTCCCTCGATATTGCGCCTGAATTCAATGAGCCATCTTAAAACTCAGTTTTATAAGAAATGTTCAGAGTAACTGAGGACTAGAAAGTAAGGCCAGAATGATGAAATCCCAATGAAAAAGTATAGGACAGATGATTCTCCATGGGATTATTTCCCCATGTTCAGTAATAGAAAAAACAAAAAATATATATGCTAAGATAATGAGGACGGAATGCCACAGAATCCCGTGCTGAGAAAGAATTCAAACCATAACTCCCATTTTCAGTAATCTTCTAAGGAGGTTTGATTTGAAGCCTTGAATCTTTGAAATGGGGCTTCCTCCTTGGGCAGATACAGAACAGAAAAAATCTAGTAACTGGAATCTCTGCTCCCAGTGACGGTAGACTAATTTCTTAGAACAGCCCTCCTGCCAAGAACTACAAAAGCTGAACAAAATGTGAAAACCCTTGTTTACAGGTATTGGAGTGCTATCAAGGCAGTAAGGATTAGGAAAGTCAAGAGGCTGGAAAGAAGGGAAGTTCAAGAGAGGTAACAGTGACATTCAATGCCACATCTCCTTCTATGCATTTGCCCATTGGTAAATCACGGCTGAGAGGATAAGAAGCGGAGCAGAGTTTCCAGCTGTGTTAAGAGGCTGGAATTCTGGAAGAAGGGTCCTGGTAAACACTCTAGGTTTGTAGACCTAAGGCCACAAGGCTTAGGGGTGAACAAGAAATAGAGCAGTCTAGCTTCAAATCAGCTCTGTAACTGGATTAAGGTGATCTGCCCCACACTGCTTGCCAGAAGCAAAAGGAAATTCTCTCTAGAGAAAATCTGATTTGGAGTGTCAAAATATCTCTGTAATTTTTCATGCAAAAAGTCTATAAAAAATTACTGAGTATGCCAGAAGTCAAAACCATATGATCAAGAAGTAAGGGAAAAAACATACACTAGAAACGGTTGTACAGATAATAATTACCAGATAGGAACTTTAAAACAAAAGTGACCAAAATGTTCAAGATATCAGATAACAAGATAGAGAATTTTAGCAAAGAGCTGGAAACTATATAAAGGAATCAAACGAAAACTCAAGAACTAAAAAACAGAATAGAAATTAAGAACTCAAGAGATGAGTTTAAAAGCAGACTAGTCATAGCTAAAGCAAGAAATATTGAACTCAAAGTGAAAATATCTAGACTGAAGCACAGAGATACAAAAGGACAGAAAACACAGAACAGAACACAAGGTATACACCAAACAGACTGAAAAGGTCTGACATATCTGTACTGAGTCCCAGAAGGAGAGGAGAAGAAGAAATGCCGAGAAGCAATGTTTGAATAGAGATCAGCCAAGAACTTTACCAAGTAACCAGTAACATCAAGCTACAGGTTCAAGAAGAGCCAAGAAGAGCCCTTGGCACATGATAGTAAAACTACTGAAAGTCAGAGATAAAAAGATGCTCAAAAGCAGCCAGAGGAAAAAAAGTTAAATTACCTTAAAGTTGACAGCTGATTTCATAATATGAAAACATGAAAGTCAAAAGACAATGCAATGACACGTTCAAAGTACAGAGAAGAAACCATTCTATAATTCTATAACCACTGAAAATACTCTTCAAAAATAAAAGTGAAATAAAGACATTTTCAGAAAAACAAAAATAGGAAGAACTCATCACTAATATCGGCTTTAAAGGAAATACACTAAACACTAATGGACATTCTTCAGGCAGAAGGAAAAAATCCCAGATGAAGCGTGGACATACAGGAAGGAATAAGGATCAGTGGAAATCTGGATAAATACATGGGTACATCTAAATGAACACTGACAGAATGAAACATTAACAATAATGGCTTACAGAGTTTAAAATATATGACATGAATAGCACAAATGTAAGAGGCATATGGCAATACATGGAGTTAAAGTATCCAAGGTCTCTGCAATATTTGGTAAGTAGTAAAATTACTAATTTATATTAGACTTAAATAAACCAAGGCTGCATATCGTAATTTCTAGCATGCCCACCAACAGAAAAATAAAAGAAGGTATAAGAAGCCAACAAAGAAGGAAAAAATCGAGTTTAAAAAAACATACATGATCAGGCCAGCCACAGTGGCTCATGCCTGAAATCCCTGCACTTTGAGAGGCTGAGGTGGGTGGATCACCTGAGGTCTGGAGTTTGAGACCAGCCTGGCGAACATGGTGAAACCCCACCTCTACAAAAAATACAAAAATTATCTGGGTGTGGTGGCAGGCACCTGTAATCCCAGCTACTTGGGAGGCTGAGGCAGGAGAATCACTTAAACCTGGGAAGCGGAGGTTGCAGTGAGTCAAGATCGCACCATTGCACTCCAGCCTGGGTGACAAGAGCAAGATTCCATCTTAAAAACAAAACTAAGACAAACAAACAAACAAAATACATGGGCCAGGCATCGTGGCTCATGCCTGTAATCCCAGCACTTTGGGAGACCGAGGTGGGTGAATCACCTAAGGTCAAGAGTTCAAGATCAGCCTGGCCAACATGGGGAAATCCCTCTCTACTAAAAACTCAAAAAATTAGCTGGATGTTGTGACTCATGTCTGTAGTCCCAGCTACTTGGCAGGCTGGGACAGGAGAATAACTTGAACTGAGCTGAAATAGCACCAATGAACTACAGCCTGGGTGACAGAGTGAGATTCCATTCAAACAAAAAAAAAAATCAAAAAGTGACAAGAAAGGAGAGAGAAAGGAACATAAAATAGGTAAGACAGATAACAGAGAAAAATGGTAGATTAGGCTGGGTGTGGTGGCTCATGCCTCCCAAAGTGGCTCAGCACTTTGGGAGGCCGACGTGGGTGGATCACTAGGTCAAGAGATCAAGACCATCCTGGCCAACATGGTGAAACCCTGTCTCTACTAAAAATACAAAAATTAGCTGGGCATGGTGGTGCGTGCCTGTAGTCCCAGCTACTCAGGAGGCTGAGGCAGGAGAATCACTTAAACCCAGGAGGCGGAGGTTGAAGTGAGCCGAGAATGCGCCAGGCTGGCGACAGAGCGAGACTCCATCTCAAAAAAATTAAAAAAATAAAAATTGGTAAAGTTCAAATGTCTGTAATTACGCTAAACAGACTAAATACTCCAATTTGAAATACAAAGATAGGCTGCATTTTAAAGACCCAACTGTATGTTATTTAAAAAATACAATTTGGATGAAAAGACACAAACAGGTTTTAAGAGGATGGAAAAAAATATACCATGCTACGCTAACAAAAATAAAGCTGGTATAAACTAATATAAGAAAAAGTAGGCTTTAAGGCAAGATACATTTCTAGAGGAACATATGATAAAGGGTTCACCCACCAGGAAGCTATAACAATTCTAAATGTGTATGCACCTAGTAACACAGCTTCGAAATCTATAAAGAAAAAAAAAAATAACAAAATGAAAACAAGCAAAGACAAATGCATGATCAAAGTAGAAGATTTAACCATATCGATCTCCATAATTGATAGAAACAGACAAGAAAACCAGCAAATCTAATCATCTTGCCTTCACTCTAGAGAGCAGCAGGTCTTATTCTGAGGGCCAGAGAACTTCCAAGTTTTTTATTTTTATTTTTTAATAGGATTCAGAGGTCCATGAACTTGGACAGAAACAAAATTAATCTTTACTTTCACTAACTTCTATCTGAAATACAGCATTTTCTTCAATTCCAAATATAAGTAACAAATCAGTCCTATTAGCTACACTTGTGATATTTTTTACCAACAGAAATCAGATATTTCTTGTTATATTACAGATAACTTATGTATGTACATCACATACATTTTGACTTTAAAATGATGGTATTATTATATCTGATACTATGTCTTATTTCATTAATATAGAAGCACATGTATTACTATGTCACAAATTTGTTTTTTAAAAGACTCTCAATTGATTTTTAAAATAATCCTATAAATTTCATTTTATGAATTTTAAATATTATTTTGAGAACAGGTCCAGAGACTTCATCAAATTGTTGACAAGTCCATGGCATAAAAATGGTTAAGAGGCTCTGTTTTAGATATCAATATTTACATCCCATCCCTCCAAGAAGCTCTTAAGGCCACACCTTATATTATTATATCCTACCTTGGAGAAAAAGGCAGACCTGAAATTCTCTGAAAGAAGGAAAGAAATACTTCCTCAATCTTTATAACATTATAGATTTGGGAAATGTTTTTTCTAACATCTAATACATTGCCCATTCAAGTTTTTATTTGTAATCCAAAATACTAGTGGTTCCTTCTCCCCAATTTAGTAGCCTTATTGTCCTCTGAATAAATCAAAACCTCACCCTGCCACCTGGAGGAGTATTACTAATGTAGATTACCCCAGATCCTTGGAAGCATAAGGTTAAGACCTAGCTCCCTGAAGGAAATCACAATTCTACCATTAACAGATTCTACTTTCCCACTATGGACAGCATTTCCCCAATCATTATCTCAAGGCAACAGTGGTGACTTTAGAACACACTAAAGATATTTTGGAGATTCTGACAACCCCTTTCTTAAGAAGAATAACAAAAACATTTGTATAACATCTAAGAGTTTACAAAGCATTTCCATCTATATGCCATCTCACTTAATCATAAGACTCTGGGCAAAGAAGACAGGCAGTTATTTCAGCATGTTTTGTAAAGGAAGAAAACAAAGTTTGGAGGGTAAATGACAAACAGTTACATAACTGGCAAGTGGCATGCATAAGACCAGACCTCACTTTTTTAGATTCCTAAACCTGTACATTTTTCATTGCATTTCACTGCTAAAAATGTGTGAAATTTTTTTTTTTTTTTTTTGAGATGAAGTCTCGCTTTGTCACCCAGGCTGGAGTGCAGTGGTGCAATCTTGGCTCACTGCAACCTTTGCCTCCCAGATTCAAGCTATTCTCCTGCTAGCCTCCCAAGCAGCTGGCACTACAGGTACCCACCATCATGCCTGGCTAATTTTTAGTATTTTTAGTAGAGACGAGGTTTCACGGTGTTGGCCATGCTGGTCTCAAACTCCTAACCTCATGTGACCTACCCACCTTGGCCTCCCAAAGTGCTGGGATTATAGGTGTGAGCCACTGCGCCCGACCAGATGTGTGAATTTTCTTAATGGCCTGTCAAATGTCTCACTTTTGAATCCACTGGCTTTTTTGTCTTGGTGTAACTTGACCAAAAAAGTAAAAATTATTATTGATTCTGTACATGCATATTGCAGGTTGCAATAAAACATAACATTCTAAGATAAATAATTTTAAATATTTTACTTTTGTTGTCACTACAAGCAGCCTACAAGGGTGATCACTCCAGGTGCCCTACTGTCACAAATGACCACAGCATTAGAATTGTCTGTCCTCCTCCAAGACCATCAGGACCAGTTCCATCTCATCTACTGAAAAGACCTAGCCTTTCTTCTCATTCCTTATCCCTTGAATTCTTATCTCGACAGTGCTATTTATCCCTTAATCTGACCCAATCCCCTACTCATTCTCTCCTCAAAACTCTCCACTCTCCTGGGACTTCCTCTATGTGATCAGGAAGCTCTCACATAGCTACGCATCTTCTCTGAAAGAAAATTCTCTTACCTCTTCGCCTTCTTGGCTGATCCCTCGGGATACTACTTTTCCTACTAGTCCTCTCTCAGTTTATTATCATCTATTCCATTTACATCAGGGTCAGAGGATAACTACAGTATTTTCTTCGTTCTTCATTGTCACTTCCAGTTGGTTATTTCCCCCTCACTCTTACCAACTCCATGCTTTTCTGGGGCTCCTACCATCCAGTAATATCATTCTCTCCTTCCTTTTTATTGTCATCTTATTAGTCACCTAGTCATTCACTCACCTCACTATTCTCTAAGTTTTTGACATCCACATAGATGATGTAATCGAAATCTCACCTCTGAGGCTGATCTCTTCACCAATGACCTTTTTAACTCTACTTAATCCATAATTTCTATTATTACACCCTGAGTCTTACTATAATCAGAAACAGAACTACCATTGACCAAATATCCTATTCTTTAAACATAAGTTCTTACCCTCTGAACTTTTTTTATACCTGGTACATCTATGTCAATATAGTTTTTGTTTTGTCTCGTTTTGTTTGAGATGCAGTTTTGCTCTTGTTGCCCAGGCTGGAGTGCAATGGCATGATCTCGGCTCACTTCAACCTCTACCTCTCAGGTTCAAGTGATTCTCCTGATTCAGTCTCTTGAGTAGCTGGGATTACAGCTAATTTTTGTATTTTTAGTAGAGACGGGGTTTCATCATGTTGGCCAGGCTGATCTCAAACTCCTGACCTCAGGTGATCGACCCGCCTCAGCCTCCCAAAGCGCAGGGATTACAGGTGTGGGCCATCGCGCCCAACCGTTAATAGGCTTTCAACCTCACTGAGACCATTCTGTTAACTCCAATCATTCTCTTTCTTTATTAACATCCCTTCCTCTCTTCACATCCTTCATGTTTAGTTCATATTTCGGAGTTCTCATAATGCTTTTTGTCAAGATCTGTAACTCTTTTGTCCCTCTCTCTGAGTGCAAGTCTATTAAAACTCCAAACCTGTATGAACCCATGAACCTATTTCATCAGCTTTCTCTGTGCTTACACCTAAACACCTAAACACTGGTGAAGAAAAATCATACAATTAGGCATACTGCTTTCAATTTAAATACATCACCTCCAACTTCAAACAGGCATTCAACATTGCTCATCACACTTAGGTTTTCCTCTACTTAACTTGCATACCTACACTGAGATGTCTATTTCATGCCTATTTCTCTCCTGAAACTTCCTAATCTTCCCTTCATTCTCCTCACTACCAGTTATAAACCTTGCCTCATTAAGTCGTCAGACTGCAGCTCTCTCATCTTTCCATCTCAAAAAAAAAAAAAAAAAAAAAATCAATAAAACTTCCTGCATCTCCACCTCTCTTCTTCTGGCCTAAGATGAATTATGATATGTCCTCCACTACCTGGGAAGATTCTTTCTTATGGTCCAACTTACTTCTGATTTTAAGTCTTGAAACTGTCAATACAGGAGGGGGCCAGGATGTACTGGGTAGAGAAAGCTGGGTCCTGGCTAGGGCTTCACCCTCAGGCCTATACCCATGGACCTAGGTGAGAAGAGGCACTCCTGCCTTCACACCTAATTGCTGCATCTTCCAAGACTACCCTGGCCTGCCACATCCCCATTCTGAGCCTATAAAAACCCGAGACCCTAGCAAGGCAGAGACACAAGCTGCTGGATGTCGTGAGGAACACATCAGTGGAAGACACAAGCAGCTGGTCGTCAAGAGCATGGTGGTGGAAGAGCATGCCAACAGGCGCCGGCAGGCAAGCAGCCCATCGACCAGTAGAGTTTGGCCAGAGAGTCAAGAGAAGTGTCAGGTTGTGGCCCGACTCCAGGATAAAACCATCTCCCTCTGGCTCCTCCATCTGCTGAGAGCTACTTCTACTCAATAAAACCTTGCACTCATTCTCCAAGCCCATGTGTGATCCGATTCTTCCGGTATGCCAAGCCAAGAAACCCCAGAATACAGAAATTCCTCTGTCCTTATGATAAGGAAGGGGGTCTAATTGAGCTGAGTAACACAAACCACCTATAGATGGCAAACTAAAAGAACACCCTGTAACACACTCCCACTGGGGCTTCAGGTGTAAACATTCATTCACCCCCAGACACTACTGTGGGGTCAGAGTGCCACAGCCTACCGGTCTGTATGCTCCCCTAGAGGTTTGAGCCTCGGGGCACTGAAGAAGTGAGCCACACCCCCATCACATGCCCTGTGATGGGGCAAGGGAACCTTTCCCATTTCACTGTCAACTTTCTACTCTCTACCAACAAATTTAACTGCATTCATATCCATCTTTTCCCCATATGTTACGCTGAAAGTATTCTTTTTATCTAATCCTTTTATCTGTGCTCTCCATTCTGTCTTAATCTGCTTCTTCAGGGACTTTGCTTCATCAATTACCACCACTTTTTAGATTCAAACTCAATCTCTTTTTCCCCCTGCCCTCTCCTTTCTTTTCTCTTTACTATTTCCTTCAAGTCTTTTTTAAACAAAAAAAAAAAAAAAAAAATAAAATGGTTTTCCTTTGACCCCCAAGCTCTTTCATTCTAAGAATTGCTGCTACTCACTTAATCCTTCCTTAACTCCCACTCACTCCTGGTCCACTGCAATCCAGCTTCTGCTTATCACTCAAGTGAAATGGCACTTTTAGCAAGGTCTTCAAAAGTCTCCTTGTTGACAAATTTAATGGATATGTTTCTTTCTTTGTTTCAAGACAGAGTTTCGTTCTTGTTCACCAGGTCAGAGTGCAATGGCTAGATCTCAGCTCACGGCAACCTCCGCCTCCCGAGTTTAAGCAATTCTCCTGTCTCAGCCTCCTGAGTAGCTGGGATTACAGGCACCCACCACTACACTCAGCTAATTTTTGGTACTTTTAGTAGAGACAGCGTTTCACCATGTTGGTCAGGCTGGTCTCAAACATCTGACCTCAAGTGATCCACCCACCTCGCCTCCCAAAGTGCTGGGATTACAGGCATGAGTCACCGTGCCCAACTGGTATTTTTCAGTACTATGTTAACTAAATAACTCTGTATCATTTTCCAGTGACCACAGAAGACCTCTTTTCTTGCTTTCTGTGACAACACAGTCTCCTGACTGCTCTGACCATACAGATTTTCTATCCCTTTAGTTTCCTGAATTGCTCTTACGAAAGTATCAATAAGCCATGTTAAGTCTGGAAGGCAGGAAGCAGAAGGAAGAAAGTAAAACAAGGGACAAGAATAAGTGCTGGCCTGTGGAGAATCAAATGCTAACTGAAAGAATCAGACCATATAAATGAGAACAGTCCATAAATCATCATTAAACTTCACTTTACAGATGAAGAAACTTAAGTTTAGTTTCTATGCAATCCATAAGTTCCAAAAATCATATAATCATATATGGCAATGGTCATTCATGCCATAACCATAAAGGCTAAAATATGGCTCCTCTGCTGCTACCCTCTTTCCAATTTGCCCTACCTTTGCTTGGGTAACAAATGAGCTCTACTTATCATGTTTCTGTCTTCAATGTGGAATACATATGCATATAGGCAACTGCCCTATTGCCACCATCCATTTTAGTACTAAGTATAATGTGTAGTCAAAATCTACTACGGTCAGCGAGAAGTAAATATAAAGCACATTTCTTTAAGCTCTATTAAAATACAAATGTATTGACTATTGTAAATATTCTGTACGTTATACATGGCAAAGGAAACTAGTTATTTATATAAATAATTTAAACATTTTTATCTGATGTGCAAGCATGTTCAAATATGAGGCCTGGTAACTAGGCCTGACTAAAGTTGACCCTAAATTATTAGTTCTTTAAAATTTTCTTTATAACACTATTAGGAAGCAGCTTGGTACATATATGACATAAACTTGCCCTAGATTTCAGAAATTATTTTTATTTTAAACAGTGGTTTTCAGTATATGAAATAACAGTAAGTTATTTAATTTCACATTTTCCTTTGAAGTAACTTAGTAATCACCTCATCTGTCAACTCACTCACAGGGATGTTGTAAAGGAACCAGGCTATATTTCTAAGGAACCAGGCTATATTTCTAAGTATCTTGGGCCTCTTTTGAGAAAGATTACTGTGGGCAACTTTACTAATTTCTGGCATTAGACTCAGGCAGTTAGATAGCAGAAGGATATTCAAGCAAGCAGAAAGAGAAAGGTTTATATTGTATATGTTACTTCAAACAAAGATACTCAGATAAAGGCAAAGAATAGTATAGTTTTAAAAAAACAAAACAGTACAGTAACTCAAAGAAAAGAAGCTAGATATTAGAAAATAACCTTAAGTAAGAGGAAGAGGTTGTTGAGACAGCTTAGCAGAGACAAAAGGCACTGAAGAACAGAGTCATCCATATTCCCACACTGTAAGATAAGGCAGATAAAAAGCCAATTAAACTATGTACAGATTTTTTCTTTCTTTTTCTTTTTCTTTTTTTTTAAGACAAAGTCTCGCTCTGTTACCAGGCTGGAGTATAGTGGCGCAATCTCAGCTCACAGCAACCTCCACCTCCTGGGTTCAAGCGATTCTCCTGCCTCAGTCTCCCAAGTAGCTGGGACTACGGGCACGTGCCACCATGCTCAGCTAATTTTTGTATTTTTTAGTGGAGACGGGGTTTCACCATGTTGGTCAGGATGGTCTCGATCTCTTGACCTTGTGATCTGCCCGCCCTGGCCTCCCAAAGTGCTGGGATTACAGGTTTGAGCCACCGTACCCAGCTATGTACAGGTTTTTTTTTTTTTTTTTTTAAAGAAATAATATAGGGAAGATAAGTTGGCTGGCTTGTCTAACCAGCTATGACAAATTTTGGGTTTTCTAGCGAGTTTTTTCTTCTGAATATATGCTTGTGTAAAGTGTATTATTAACACTGTTCACCTCAAATTCCCCTTCCTTACCTGAAGCCACCATGTTGTCCTTTCTTTGGCATGCTGTTTACTTTACATTTAGTGTTAATGTTATTCTAAATAAGTCAGCATGATAAAAGCCATATAAAGAGACAGCTTTCTTACAGAAAAGCTTTATGAAAAGCTTTATTTCTTACAGAAAATACTTTATGCTCTGGAAACCTTATATTGTTAGCAAAGGAAAAACTGAGACTATTCCCAAATTTACATTCTATGCCATTAATCTGGTTTTTAGTTTCTTTCATAGGTATGGCTTCAGTATACAATGAATACTGGGGTGAATGATAAGCAGACAGTCTATGTTTTAGACATCTGCTCTGCCACTGCAGCAAACAATGAATCATGAACTTGCTTTTCATGTAAAGTTTATAGTGCCAGATTCTGTTCTAGATTTCACTGATCACTGCATTATTTAACAAAGATTAATTACCCTGTAACAAGAAAAAAAAAGTGTGTTAAAAGAGCCTCTACCACCTGAACTATTTTCCATATTTCCCATTTTTGGAAATTGCCTAGGATCACATTGCCTGAGATCAGTTCTGTAGTACTGACAAAGGCAATTGTTCTGGAGATGTATAGATGCCAATACAAACAGCATATAGTTGTCAAAAACTGGAAACTGTGATAAAAAGTGTGATAAAAATTCTGATATAGTTGAAATTATAAAATAAATTATAAAAATATAATACGTATAATAATAGCTTTAGCTATTTATTCTATTAAATCGAAATAGTGAAGGTAAGAAGGCAGTTACCTAAAAATAAACAGTATCAAAAATAAATACCTTTAGTTGATTGTTAAAAGAATCCATTTCTGACAGCTTAGATGCAGTTTCTTTCTCAAGAGCATCTAATTGTTCTTTAAGTCTTTGGCATAATTCTTCCTTTTCTAATGATTTTTTATGAAGTAAACTGATCCCTGAATCTGAAAAACAAATATCAGACAGTTTACATTTCGTAGAAGTTCACATACCATTACCAGCATGCCAGTTACTGTTTGGTCAAATTGGTGCAACTAGATCAATACAAAGTATGTATACACATAACGTAGACCAGTAGAAGAGAAAACATTGTTATTATTTCCACTTCCCAGATTATTTGCTGGAAAGAGTGTCAGAGGAAATAGTCATAAGCCTTGGTTCTCCATTCAAAAGGACTAGGACCCGAAGTGAAATTCCACTTTAGGAAAGATGCTTCACCAATCGAATCCTCAGGCTTTTCATGTATACAATGAGCATCATACTACATTAAATGAGGTGATGAATATAAAGCCATTGCATACTCTGGCCCACAGTTAATAATTGATGTAAGTTATAAAGTAGCTTTCCATTTATTCTTAGTGCTCCTAAGAACAGAAAAATATTCACAGCAAAGATTCAATAAATATTACTAACTGGATTATTTAGTAACATTATTTTAGGAGGTAAGAACAGAAGGTTTCATTTTATATTATCTTTTTTTACATATTCATGCAGGGACAGGGAAACCAGATGGAAATATATAATGCAGAATACATTACAATAAATTAAAATGGCAATATTATCTGTTTAAATGTCTATGTTTAACTTTGTAATATTTTTAAAAGAAGTATAAAACTTAAATAAAATGAAGCATATGAGTAAAAAATTAAAAGGCCTCCATCTCAACTGCAAGTTCATCCCCTTTTTGGGCATTTTCATTTAGATGCATACATATTCAACTTCTATTTCCATGGGTTTTCTTTCTTTTTTTCTTTTTTTTTTTTTTTACATCCTGCAAGCCCTCATCATGGGTTTTAATAGAATCATATTGTCTACATTGTTGTGCAACTTGTTTTTTTAATTTAATAAGGTATCAGTCAGGACAAATAGATCTAGTTCATTCTTTTAAACTGCTCCATGGTAGTCTACATTCTGGTTACTGCATAATTTATATTACTACCTTTCTGATTGGCATGGGTAGATGTTGGTCTCTACCCACTGACCAACAACTACCCATTTTCCCCTCCCCACGACCACTGGTAACCAGTCTCCTATTCTCAGTTTCTGCATAGGAATTCAACTTTTTAGATTTTATATGTTGAGGTCATGTAATATTTGTCTTTCTGCAACTGACTTACTGCATTTAGCATAAGGGAGTGCAAATATCTCTTTGAGTTAATAATTTTGTTTCCTTTGAATATATATCCAGAAGTGAGACTGCTGGATCATACAAGAGTTCTATCTTAATTTTTTTTAGAAATCTTCATACTGTTTTCCATAACAGCTATAACAATTTACATTCCTCCAACAGTGTACACAGGTCCCCTTGTCCCCACATCCTCACTACCACTATCTCTGATCTTTTTCATAACAGCCATCCTAACAGGTGTGAGGTAATACAATATTTCACTGTGGTTCAGACTTGCATTTCCCTGATGATTAATAATGTTGAGTACCTTTTAAAATACTTATTTAACATTTTTATGTCTTCTTTGGAGAAATGTCTACTCAGGTCCTTTGCCCATTTTGAAAATGGGTTTTTTGTTTTTCGATATTGAGTTATATATATTCCTTATATTTTGGATATTAACCATTTATCAGATATATGGCTCACAAATATTTTCTCCCATTCCATAGACTGCCTTTTCATCTTGTTGATTGTTTCCTTTACTGTGCAGAAGCTTTTTAGTTTGATGTAGTCCCACCTGTTTACTTTTGTTTCCTAAGCTTTTGGTGTAATATCCAAAAAAATCATTGCCAAGGCCAATGTCAAGGAGCTTCTGTCTATGTTTTCTTCTAAGAGTTCTGAGTTGATTTTTGAGTATGGTATAAGAGTCCAATTTCATTCTTTTGCAGGTGGATATCCAGTTTCCCCAATACCATTTATTGAAGAGGCTATCCTTTCCCCATTGTGTCTTCTTGGTGCCCTTGTCAAAAATTAGTTGACCATATATACTTGGGTTTATTTCTGGGCTCTCTATTCTATTCCATAAGTCTGTATGTCTTTTAGAATTGACAAAAAAACTGTATATATAGCATGCATGTTGCTTTGAAACATGTACACATTGTAAAAGCTAATTAACATATAAATTTCCTCACATACTTGCCATTTTTGTGGTGAGAACACTTAAAAATCTATTCTCTCAGCAACTTTCAAGAATATAATGCACTGTTATTAACTACAGTCACCCGGTTGCACAATAGATTTCTTGAACTTATTCCTCCTATCTAACTGAAATGCTGTATCCTTTGAGCAACACCTCAGCAATCCCTTTCTCCCCCACCAGCTCTGGCAGCCACCTTCTACTCTCTACTTTTATGAATATATACACTCTACAAATAAATGAAATTATACTGTATTTGTCTTTCTATGCCTGGCTTATTTCACTTAACGTAACATCCTGCGGGTTCATCCATGTTGTCCCTATGCCTGTTTTTATGCCAGTAACATACTGTTCTGATTACTATATCTTTATAGTATTTGCAAACAGGCAGTGTGATGCATCCAACTTTGTTTTTCTTTCTCAAGATTGCATTACCTATTTGGAGTCTTGTGTAATTCCATATACATTTTAGAATTGCTTTTTCTACTTCTATGAAAATGCTACTGGAATTTTGATAGGGACTGTGTTGAATCTGTATATTGCTTTGGATAGTACAGATATTTTTAAACTATTAATTCTTCCAATACATGAACGTGGATTATCTTTCCATTTGTTTATGTCTTTTTCAATTTCTCCCATCAATGTTTTATAGTTTTCAGTTACAGATCTTTCCCCACCTTGGTCAAATTTATTCCTAAGTATTTAATTATTTTTGAAGCTGTCATAAATGATATTGCATTTTTTATTTCTTTTTTGAATAGACTGTTATTGGTGTAAAAGAATGCAACTGATTTTCGTATGTCGATTTTGTATCCTACAACTTTACTCAATTCATTTTATTAGTTCCAAGTTTCACTGTGGAGTCTTTAGGGTTTTCAACATGTAGGATCCTGTCGTCTGCAAACAGGGATAATTTTACTACTTCTTTTACAATTTGAATGTCTTTTATTTCTTTTTCTTGTCTGAGTAGTCTTGCTAGTACTTCTAGTATTATGTCGAACAGAAGTGGTAAAAGAACATATTTCTACCTCGTACCAGATCTTAGATAAAAGCTTATTCAACCTATAGGCCATAGGCCGCATGCAGCCCAGGATGGCTTTCAATGTAGCCCAACACAAATTCATAAACTTTTTAAAAACATTAGGAGTTTTCATGTTTTTTGTTTTTAAGCACTCATCAGCTATCATCAGTGTTAGTGAATTTTATGTTGGCCCAAGCCAACTCTTCTTCCAATGTGACCCAGGGAAGCCAAACGATTGGACACCCTGTGTTAGATGAAAAGCCTTCAGTTTCCCATTGATTATGATAGCTGTGAGCTTTTCATAAACTGCCTTTATTATGTTGAAGAAATTTCCTTCTGTATCTATTTTTTGAGAGTTTTTATCATGAAAGGATGTTAAACTTTGTCAAATACTCATTCTGTTACTTATTGAGATGATCATGTGGTTCTTAGATTTTTAATTCTGTTAATGCACCCTTTAAATTTTGACAGAAATCGCCAAACTATTATTCCAAAAAGCTGCACCAACTTACGAAACCAACAGTACCTGTTTCTGTAAACTCTCATCTATACTCGATATAATCAGTCTTTTTTCATTTTCGCTAATTGGCAAAAAAGAAACCTGTTATTTTAATTTGTATTTTCTTGATAACCAGTGAAGTCAAAGAAACATCTATTTATGTTTCTGGCCATAGTCTTGAACTGTCAAGTCTAATCCTTTGCCTTTATTTTTCTATTTGGCCGCCTTAATTTTTTGATTTGCAGAAGCTCTAAATTCTTACCTTTTTTTTTTTTTTTTTTTTTTGAGATGAAGTCTTGCTCTGTCTTCAGGATGAAGTACAGTGGTGCGATCTCGGCTCACTGCAATCTCAGCTCACTGCAATCTCTGCCTCCTGGGTTCAAGGCAGGAGTTCAAGCTCCTGCATCCCGAGCAGCTGGGACTACAGGTGCATGCCACCACTCCCAGCTAATTTTTCTCTTTTTAGTAGAGACAGGGTTTCACCATGTTGGCCAGGATGGTCTCAATCTCTTTACCTTGTGATCCTCCCCTCTTAGCCTCTCAAAGTGCTGAAATAACAGGCGTGAGCCACTGCGCCTCGCCTGAAGTTCTAAATTCTCATATTGCATGTATCTCAAAATTTTTGGTGTTTATGCTGTCTTTCATTATGGCATTTTCATTTTTAAAACATCAAATCTGTAAATATTTTTCTTCATTACTCTATATATTGTTTAAAGAGACTTTCCTCGTATCAAGATTATAAAAATATTTTCCTGTTTCAAAATATTTTTTCTTAAGTTGTTTTTATGTTTAGCCTCCTAATTTACTCAGAATTTAGTTCTGTACGTAGAGAGTGGTAAAAAGCTCTCCTACAACTCTTTCAGATAATCAACTGTCCCCCAAATCACTTAACTGAAAGCCCATCCTTTCCCACTGATGTTAAGGGCCAACTTGATCTTATCCTAAGTTGCCATATATGCATGGGCTATTTTCTAGACTCTATTCTATTCCATTGTTCTATTTTTCTATTTCTGATCAACAACATACTATTTTAGGCACTCTTTCATATCTTATGTTTTGATACCTGATAGCATTAGTCTCCGCCCCTCTATCAAAGTTTTTCTAAATTTTGCCTAATCTTGTACAATTTATTTTCTAGGTGAATTTGTCAGTTATCTTGCAGGGTTGCATTTAAAAAACCCAAAAAGAACTGAATATATTAATTAGAAGAGAATTGATATAGTATTGATGTACATAGCAAAGTATAATATTAAGCTAGTTCATTTATGAACATAAATGTCTCTAGTTATTCAGGAATCTTTTTTTTTTGAGACAGTCTCACTCTATTGCCCAGGCTGAAGTGCAGTGGCACCATCTCGGCTCACTGCAACCTCTACCTCCCATGTTCAAGTGATTCTCATGCCTTTAGTCTCCCGAGTAGCTGGGACCACAGCCACTTTGTATTTTTAGTAGTGATGGGGTTTCACCATGTTAGCCAAGCTGGTCTCAAACTCCTGACTTCGAGTTATCTGCCCACCTCAGCATCCTAAAGTCCTGGGATTACAGGCAAGAGCCACTGTGCCCAGCCTATTCAGGAATTTTTCATGTCTATCAGCAAAGTGTTATAGCTGCATATTTCTTCTTTATTCAAAACAGTGTATATCACTAATAATGCATTGTTTTAATACCAAATTTCATGATATATACATGAGCACTATGTTGGGTAACTGGAAGATAAGACAAAGAGACAACACGGTAGTACAGTGGGCTTTACAGTCAGATATAAATTTGAGTACTAAGACTGTACCATCCTGGGTAACTACTTAATCTCTCTGAACCTCAGTTTTCCTGAGCTGCACAATGGGAATAATAACTACACCACAGGGTTATTGTAAAGATTAAAGGAAAGAATGTATCAAAACTGACTCACACAGTGCTTGGCACATGGTTGGTAATCTTAAATGGCAGTTGTTATGGTGAGAGGAATCTAAGGGATACAGGTGCTTTTCAAATCCCACATAAAAGCTTCCTATTTTGAATTGGGCTATGGCTAAATAAATAAAAGCTGAACTGGATTACACTCCACAGAGAAAGAACAGTCCCATCAGGTCCTCAATAAGACATTTTCTACATTTTATTCACAATTCAAATAGGAATAACGACAACAATGATGACAATACTAAAGATATATTTCTGCCACTGCACAGATCAGGTGGGTTGGCTCACCCTGCCTCTGGAGTGCCTGTGTAGGCATGAGGTCGGAGCTAATATACTTTGAACAGAAAAGAATCAAGTATAAGGAACACTGTCTGAGCCTCAGAGACATGGACAGACCACATCAGTGGAAGGGAGGAGACACAATAAAAACAGTTCACAAGAGTGAACTTTATTTCTGATATTTCCTCCACATGAAGGGCCCTGCACTTCAATCCCAGCTTCTTTTGTTCCTTTCACTAACTGGTGAGCTCAAGATAAGGACATAGGAATATACAACCCAGACTCCTCCAAGCCCTTGTGCTCTAGAGACTAAACTGCCCACAGGAAACCTCTATTCTACTTTGTTCATGCATCCAGTGATTCGTGTTTTATAGGTACAACTATACCACCCACAGATAAACCATGCTGTCTAAAATCAGCTTCATCAATAATGAGGCGGTGATGTGGTCTCTCTCATTTGTCTTGTTCCTTTGCCTTATTTCTTAATTTGTTCAGAACTTGGGCAAAGAAGGGGATAATATTTACTGAACCTCCTAAACAGCCAAAAGTATAATAAGGAGACCTACAATGGAGTAACTGACATGACAGACTCAACAAGTGAAATTCAGGATACTTTAGTCAGTTGTAACACATCTGCAGATTTACTTTTCTTTAAATAAACTTTGTTTCTACTATGCTTTTATTGGCACGATATCCAATATAGAGAATTTTTTTTTCTTTGAGACCTGAGCCAAAAAAAAAAAAGTTACAATCCCGTAAATCATCTTGGAATGTTTTGCTCCACAGGTGTCAGAGGGCCAAGATGGTAAAATTCTTTGTATGAAGCACAGAGTTAGAGAATGTAAAGGTCTGGGCAGGGCACACCATCCTGTTAAAGCCTATGACTGCTGCATACTAACACCCTAGAATCCTGGGTGCAGCCCCAGAGTATAAAGCCACCTCCTGAACAGTTCTTTAAAATCAGTGCAGGACTTTTCAAAATATACATGTAGTCCTGTGTTAGAGCCAAATTTAGATCTTATAGTTTAACATTTTATTTGATTGATATTTCAGTTATATAAATAAAAATATTATCAAGATATGAAGTCATACCACAATCATTATTTTATTTTTATCTACTTTTTATCCCTAAACAATGCTCTAACATCCGGTCAGGCATGGGGACTCACGCCTGTAATCCCAGCACTTTGGGAGGCTGTGGCGGATGGATCACCTGAGGTTGGGAGTCCCAGCCTGACCAACATAGAGAAACCTCATCTCTACTAAAAATACAAAATTAGCTGGGTATGGTGGCACATCCCTGTAATCCCAGCTGCTCTGGAGGCTGAGGCAGGGGAATCACTTGAACCTGGAAGGCCAAGGTTGTGGTGAGCCAAGATCACACCATTGCATTCCAGCCTGGGGCAACAAGGGCAAACTCCATCTCAAAAAAAAAAAAACAAAAAACAATGCTCTAACATATGGGATAATATTTTTCACATTATTTTGAAATTTTAAACTTACAGGCAAAAGGTGTTATTTATAACAGAATACTTTTTTTTAATTTTAAAAATGTAACAATATGACTGATATAGTCATTCAGAAAAGAATAAAAGTAATCAGACAAACCTTAGAGACTTACCAGGTGTGCTACTGAACTGCATGTTTTTAATTCTTTCATTTAATAATTGCTTCTCAGGTACCAGATAGATAAGCTTATTCTGATATTCCTTATAAAAAGAAAAAACAGTACCTGATTAAAATGTTATAATATTGTCCAAGAATTTTTTTGAAAACTTCAAAACAGGATTTACTCATCTTTGAAACTTATTATAGAAATAACACATAGCTATAAACTGCTTACAACTTAGAATCAACTAGGATGGAATTATGCATGATTTTAAAAAGAAATATCTGAGCCAAAATCAATTTTGAGTGACTGGCTGAAATTAAAAGGTAGTGAAGAAGGCCTTTGTAAATGGAGTGTGTCTAGAAGCTTACAATTTTCAGCTTACTGATGAATGACAGCGGACCTGCACTAGATGGTGTGTGTAAGCATGCCATGACACTCCAGGAACAATATGTGTGTATCAAAGAGGGACTAAAAGCTGGGTGCATTGGCTCATGCCTGTAATCTCAGCACTTTGGGAGGCCGAGATGGGTGGATCACTTGAGGCCAGAAGTTCGAAACCAGCCGTCAACATGGTGACTAAAAATACAAAAAATTAGCCAGGTGTGGCGGTGGGTGCCTGTAATCCCAGCTACTCAGGAGAGTGAGGCAGCAGAATCACTTGAGCCTGGGAGGCAGAAGTTGCAATGAACCAAGAGCATGCCACTGCACTCCAGCCTGGGCGACAGAGAAAAAAAAAAGAGGGACTAAAAACTAGAAAAACAAGTTTGAATCAAATAGAAAATGTTTTTGGTTTTTGTTTATCTCTGCTGTAACAACGCAAAATGACTGATTAATTGCCAGTCGATGCAGTAAGAGAAACTGGGTAAGAGAACTCTAGAGATGCAGAATGCTTCCCCAGCCCCATTCTGCAAATAATAATTATTGAAGCAGATCCTACCGTACAAGTAAAGAAGAGAATTACCAGGACCCCAAGGGACATATTCAAGTTCTCATCATAATTTTAAAAAGAATAACTTTAAGTCAAAATTTCCTAAAAGAAGTAACAATAACCTTATTTTAATGTATGTTATGGTCTGAATGTTGGTGTCTCTCCAACATTCATGTGTTGGAACCTAACTCCCAATGCAATACTATTAAGAAGCGGGGCTTTAGGAGGCTCCACACTCATGAATGGGAAGACTGTCCTTAGAAGGGAAGTTGAAGGGACTGCCTTACCCTTTCTGCATGTAAAGACGCAGTAAGAAGGCACTAGTTTTAAAGGAGACAGCAAGCCCTCATCAGACATTGAATCTGTTAGCACCTTGATCTTGGACTTCTCAGTCTCTAGAACTATGAGTAATAAATTTCTGTTTGTAAGTTACTCAGTCTAAGGTCTTTTGTTATAGCAGAAGTAATGAACTAAGAAATGCATAAACATTGTTAAAGAGCTAAAACTGAGAGTAATAAATGTCTACTTACATATATACATTAAGCAAAACTTAACCAGATGTCTAGCAGAGTTTTAGCAGGTCTATGGACTTCCTGATGTTGATACATAATTGTGTGTATTTAGATCACAAGTCTATCACAGACTCAACGGTTCCTGACCCTCAAAACAAAACTCTATTAGAACTGTTAATTGCACACGTTTAAGAAGAATTTAGCAGCGAAGGACTTACCTGAAGTTCCTGTAGAAGTTGCTTGATTTCCGTAATTTCCAGATCACACTGCTTATCCAGAACTTCCAGCTCAGTCTTTTGAGTTTGCTTTTTGAGTCGGACATCCTGAAGTCTGCCTGAGATCTGCTGATGTTTGCCATTCTATAGGAAGATCATATAAATACACAGTAACATAAAATGCTAATAGGAAATGTTTCTATAAGGAGAATAATATTTTTAGCTAAATTTTAAAATCTTAGTTACTATTCATATTCAGTCTGAAATAAATGCCTAAAACCAGGTGGAATGTGTTTCCAAGTTGTGTCTGTTAACTCAAGTTATTAGCAGGAAACACATCATTCTCAGAGTGCAAGAGCCCATATGTTACTATGGGAAAGCAGAAACATACCACATTGAATTTTTTTCTGAATTCAGCATTCATTAGACAATATTAACTAACAATATCAGAGACACTCTCAAAGAATAATGAGGAAGAATAAATATTTGCATGTGATACCTAGTATTACCTTCTCTGAGCTTCTCTTTCTACCCTAAATATTGCCATCTAATTTCCTCTAATTAAACAGTGCCCAGGAGGAACGTTTTGGAAACAGTTCTGTTCTATACTAATATTATTCTCCTTTTTTCCTCTTCTTCTGCAAAGAAATCAAACCAAAAAGCAGAGATTCTCAATGGGACCTAAGAAGAAGGGTGACATGGGGGGTTATGGGCTAAACTGTGTCCCCCAAAATTCATACATTAAAGTCCTAAGCCCCAGTACCTCAGAATGTGATGATATTTGGAGACAGGCTCTTTAAAGACATGATTAAGGTTAAACAAAGTCATATGGGTGGACCCTAATCCAATCTAACTGGTGTCCTTATAAGAGGTGAAAATCTGAACACAAAAGGCACCAGAGATAAATGTACTCAGTCTAAGGTCTTAAATACATTTTTAAAGTAAGTTATTAACCAAATAAAATGTTAGACTATAATCACACAAGATCTAAATCTGGCTCTACTACATGACTAGGCAGGCATTTTTGCAAAACCCTAGTATATGATCAGGTTAGGCTCATGGGATTCTAGGGCTGTGGCAGAATAGTGCCAGATCTTTTATATCTTCTCACCATGTATTCCAAACAAAGTCTTTTAACAACTTGACCCTCTAACATCTGATGTGTAAAAACTGCTTAGTGGCCAGTACTAGCTAAGAACTATAATCCTGCAGAACTAGAATTGTAAGAGATCATTTAGGTCAGCTGTTTTAAATCAGCTGTCTTTTTAATAGTAGAATCTTTTTTTTCCCAAGCAAATCTTGAGTGAAATCCCAAGAAAAATAAAGCACATAAATGTCAAGTTTCTCTGTTGTGAAGTGTGGCAAGAGTTGGGGACAGAAGATCACCGCTCTGCTGCCCGAGCTTTCCCTCTCTTGCCTCTGCTTAGTCCTCCTCAGACCATCTTCCAGAGACCAATCTGAAAACTGAAAATCACTGAACTAACACAACTCTTTATTTCATACAAGGGAAAAGTGAGGCACAGAGAAGAGAAATGTCTTGCCCAGGGGTACACAGTTCATCAGCAGCTGAACTGATGCTACAACATAATTCTCAGCATTTTAGGTCATTATCCTTTTTTCAGTAAACTATATTGTATAGGCTGTTTATATGAAAATGTGACTATTTCATGACACTAAGACATAACTAATTCACGAGAGATTTTAAAACACAATTACACTTTTCTTTTTCTTCTTTTTTGAGATGGAGTCTCCTCTGTCACTCAGGCTGGAGTGCAATGGCGTGATCTTGGCTCACTGCAACCTCTACCTCCTGGGTTCAAGTGATTCTCCTGCCTCAGCCTCCCAAGCAGCTACGATTACAGGTACCTGCCACCACCCACCATGGCTGCATAATTTTTTTGCTTTTTTTTTTTTAGTAGAGGCAGGGTTTCACCATGTTGGCCAGGCTGATTTCAAACTCCTGACCGCAGTTGATCTGCCTGCCTCAGCCTCCCAAAGTGCTAGGATTACAGGTGTGAGCCACCACACCCGGCCCATAATTACATTTTTCAACAGGTAGCTCTAGCATCATTCAGAGAAACTTCACTTAAAACTTTAGCCATACCAGTGCTTCCAACTCAAGATGAAGACTCTTCTTTTTAGAGTTTAACCTGACAATTTCTTCTTGTTCTCTATTCTTTTGATTGAGAAGCTCCTGTCGTCGAATTCTCTCCCATTCTAAGCGACGCTGTCGTTCAAGTTCCTGTTTTGCTGCCTGAAAAAAAGGAATCGAAGTTAACTTTTAAACTAAAAATTTGGCATGATTCAAAACTGGGAAGAGAAAAAGAAAAGTTAGGCAGAGATTAGCACTTAGCGGCTATAGTGCTTAAGGGTAGCTAGGCAAATCTAGTTTTATTAATGGGCCTAAAGACTTTCAAAAATGTGGCTTCATCTATTGGATTTTTCTGATCATACCTTTTTTTTTTCCAGACAGCATCTCACTCTGTCACCCAAACTGTAGTGCAGTGGCACCATCTTGGCTCACTGCAACCTCTGCCACCTGGGTTCAAGCGATTCTCCCGCCTCAGCCCCCCAAGTAGTTGGGATTACAGGCACAAGCCACCACACCTGGCTAATTTTTGTAATTTTTTTGTAGAGATGGGGCTTTTCCATGTTATCCAGGTTGGAAGACCATGCTTTTGTTAGAGCCATTTTTTCCTTAATAAGTTAAAAGATGACTTCATAAATATAAATAGGAATAATTACCCCTCTATTCTGATATCCAGGGAAAAAATCTATTTACATTATTTCAGTGCACAATAACTTACTGTGCTCCATCCCTGGCCCTTTAAAACACAGCCTCCTAGAGTCTCCTCCTAGGGACCCGTCTTCTCCAGCAACACTATCCTAAAGACCTGTGCAAGCCCATCCTCTTGATTCCACTCTAGAGAGACTTTCAATGCCCCACTCTCATCTTATTGTCTCTCCAATTCCTTGGACTCTTAATCTGGATCCTAAACTTGCTTTCATCTAATGACTTGCTCAGCTGGCTAACTAACCTTAGCTCCTCACTCAACTTAGCTCTGCAGTCAATCCTCCTTTGATTGAGATCTCATCTGCAGAGGATGCTTTCTCTACCACTTATAGTTCTAAAAATTCCTCATGTGCAAGAACCCTCTTTCCCTCCTCAAGGGAAGGAAGAATCAGATTTGTATAGGATAAGAATGAAATGATGTAGAGCAAAAGGCAAAAAAAAATTCAAAAAGATTTATCAAATGAAATACAGTCACTGATTAAATGTAATGATTTTCTTAAGAAGTAAAAAAAACTTAAAAATAACCTCTCGTCTTTCTATCTCTTTTCTCCTTTCTTCCTCTCGTTGTCTCTCCAATTCCCGCTGCTTCTCCAAGCGTTTTTCTAATTCAAGTTGTTTCTTCCATTCCTGTTCTTGTAATTCTCTCTGTTTCCGTTCCCACTCTTCCTTTTCTTTCTGGGCTTTACGTTCTGCCTCCCTCTGCTGCTGCTCCATCAAAGCTTGGCGTCGCTTCTCCAGCTCCATGTTCCCTCGCTCATAGTTGGCTTTCCGTTTGTCCTCAAAAGTAACTGAACAAGGTATGCCATCAGCATCCGCACACATTAAGAGCCTACAGAACCTGTACTCTAGTTTCAACATACTCATGCCTTCTGATTGTTTGAATGCTATTAGTATTTGAATACTTCTCCTAAGGATAATTTTAAATCAAATAATAAATGGAAAAATATCTACTTTCTTCAAGGATATTCATTTTTAGAAAAACAAATTTTTAGGTTTGAATCCATTCAAGAGAAATAATTTTCGTAAACTTGCCAATAAAAATACTTTTTCGGCCAGGAGTGATGGCTCACGCCTGTAATCCCAGCACTTTGAGAGGTTGAGGCGGGCGGATCCAAGGTCAGGAGCTCGAGACCAGCCTGGCCAACATGGTGAAACCCTGTCTCTGCTAAAAATATCAAAAATTAGCCGGGTGTAGTGGTGGGCACCTGTAATTCCAGCTACTCAGGAAGCTGGGATAAGAGAATCACTTGAACCCAGGTGGGAGAGGTTGCAGTGAGCCGAGATAGCGCCATTGCACTCCAGCCTAGGTAACGAGAGCGAAACTCTATCTCAAAATAAAAAGAAAGAAAAAGAAAAACCTTTTTCAACTCTTTTCCTCAGTTTTCTTCAAGGACAATCAAAGCTGTGTGGTTATACATTTGGTTTGATGCCATTAACTTTCTAACATATTAGAACAGCTACAAATGTTTAAATATTCAACCAATATTTAAACTTTTTTTAAAGGTAAAGATTTCATTACAAAGTTTGCTCTAATAACTCAGCCTACAGTAGGAGAAATACTTTAACTCAGATGTCTACAACCATGTCAAATACATAGATTGTCTCTTCTTCCTTCAAACTCTTCTTACTTTGATCATCTTAATTTTATCATTATCAAAATCCATCCCATCTATCAAATAGTTTTTTCTCATATGGCACATAAAATATTAAAAACATAAAAATTCTAAATATTCAGTTACATTTAGAGGTAGAATTTAAAAGAACTCAGTATAAATATACAACTTTGACACTCAATGACACCTGGTAATTTCTTCTGAGGTTCCTCTTCTTGCATTTTCTGATATGAAGGCAGAGTTCCATTAATGGAATCCATTTGCTTTCCTCCTCTAAAAAAATCAAACAACAAAGTTAGCATCATGTAGTCTGGACATTTTCAGACTAGATTATACAGACTACCAGTGAGTAAAGCAATTTGATACTGAAAATATAGTCTAAAGATATTTAAAACAGTTTGGTATGTTGTTACAATATACAGCAGGACATGGATGGTCAAGACAGAGAAATCTGGATTCAAATTATGGTTCAGCTAATTTTTGTTCTTGGGCAAGTTTTTCTTTATTTCTTAGTCAATAGCTTCCTTACGCATAACGTGATGAAAACACACCCACTTTTTTTTTTTTTTGAAGCAGAATCTTGCTCTGCTCCTCAGGATAGAGTACTGTGGCATAATAACAACTCATTGCAGCCTCAAACTCCTGTGATCTAGTGATCCTCCTGTCCCAGCTTCCCAAGTAGCTAGGACTACAGGCACGTACCACCACATCTGGCTAGTTACTTTTATTTTTGTTGAGACAGGGGTCTCACTATGTTGTCCAGAATGGTCCTGAACTCCTAGCCTCATGTGATCCTCCCACCTCAGCCTCCCAAAGTGTTATGATTACAGGTGTAAGCTGCCATGCCTGGCCCACACCTACTTCTAATATGTACTCCTTTCCAGTATAACTCATCGAATACTAAAATCAGTGGCAGTGCAAATATTTAACTCTCTTCTAAATCACATCTGCCAAGTTATCAAAAACTATAACTCCCCACCTCCAGGAACACTTGCCTGAAAGACGGAGGGACAAGCTCAGGAGGTAAAGTCAGTGGTAATGGCTGTCCAGCTTTGGCCATGTCAGTGAGGTGCATTGCAAGGATAAACTCTTCTGCTTTTAGCTGTCCATCACCATCAATGTCAGCTAGAGTCCTAAAGTAAATGTTAAAATTCACAACTTAGAAATAAAGTCTATTTGGAGTAAAATATTGTCTCAAAAGTTCAATTTTTTATTTTTAAAATAATGATAGTAAAACTGCTGGGTACACTCATTTTAGTGAAATATAAATATGTACATTTACGTAACTCACAATTGAATGTACATAGTAAATATGTAGACAGTAAATACATATGTAATTATGTACATTCAACAGTGAGTTAATTTTTACCCTTAATTTTCATGACATAACAGAGAGGGAAGAAATTTTGAAAAGAAAGGGAACTAACTACTCCTTCTGAGAAAGCATCTTACTCCACAGTTAATTCACCTACCAAACCACAATTACTTACATACTAAAAATGAGATATTCTCTGATTCTCCATAGAAGGGATTACATAAAAGAAAACAGTAGTTTTTTTCTTGTAAAATATAGCCATGAACTGCATAATGACGTATCAGTCAACAATGGACTGCATTTATAATGGTGGTCCCACAAGATTATAATGGAGCTGAAAAATTCCTGTCACCTAAGGACACTGTAGCTGGCATAATGCAATGCATTACCTATGTATTTGTGGTGATGCTAGTGTGAATAAACATACTACACTGCCAGCCACAATAGAAAAGCACACGATATACAATTATGTACAGTACACAACACTCAATAACAATAAACAATACAACAACAATAAATCTATTAATATATTACTGGATTATTTACTATACTATACTTTTTATTGTTACTTTAGAGTATACTCCTTCTACTTAGGAGAAAAAAGTTAACTGTAAGGCAGCCTCAGGCAGGTCTGTCAGGAGAAATTCCAGAAGAAGGCATTGTTATAGAAAACAATGGCTCCATGCATGTGCTTACCCCTGAACACCTTCCAGTGAGACAAGATGTAGAGGCAGAAGATAGTGATATTGATGATCTTGACCCTGTGTAGGCCTAAGCTAATGGGTGTGTTTGTGTCTCAGTTTTTAACAAAAAGTTTAAAAAGTAAAAATAAATAAATTTTAAAAATAAAAGAGCTTAAAGAATAGAATACCTTTCTGTACAATGTATTTGTGTTTTAAGCTAAGTGTTATTACAAGGCTCAAAAATTTTTAAAAAATTACAAGGTTTACAAAGTTAAAAGTTACAGTATGCCAAGGTTAATCTATTGTTGAAGAAAATATTTTTTATAAATTTGGTGTAGCTTAAGTGTACAGTAACATCTTGCACAACTGCATTTGCATCCAAGCTTAATATTAACTTTCAAATGACTGCTTTTAGAGAGCGTCTTTGAGTCACACACTTTCACAGAAATGAAATGTATCTTTCTTATAATAGGGGAGATATAGTTTAATTAATGCATAAATTAATTAAATGTAATTAAGGGACAAACTTACCAAATAGTAGCTAGCTGAGTTTGAGAAAGATTTGACTGAAGAAGGGCATTTCTAGCTTGAAAACCTGATTAAGTGGGGAAAACCATAAAATAATTATTTAGCCTTTTCAAAATTATGCAAACTGAAATAGCTGTATTTGTAAAATAACAATGCTACTAGGGTATCCTGGGGATTTTTAACATCAAAATGTTTTCACCATGTGCTAGGTACTAAGCATTCAGTAGCAATCAAACAGTCACTGCCCCAAGGAATTCTAAATCTAGAATTAGTGAAATCAAGTGCTCTCCCATGTCTTTTCAGCAAGATAATAATACTGATAATAAAGTGGCTGATGTGAAAGAACAAGACATCAGGCACACAGAGTATTAGAGGCCAAGATCTGGGCCCTCTGGTACTCCCAGCAGGTGCAGCGCTTCCCACTCCTAAGTGACTGGGTCGTGAGTACCAGAAGAGTCAGGTGCTATTCTGGGTTCAGCTGGAGTCAAGGCCTGTCCAAAACAACTCTCACACAAGAGACTACATTTGCCAACGTTTCCTCAGCAACAGCTCCAACTACAACAAAAGCCAGCCAAATGCAGCTAGATTTATTGTCCCACTAGGCTTTCAACATAGGCGCTGATAATCAAAGCAACCATGTATTGTAATACCCAGCTGAATGTTTACATTATGTAACTTTTAAAACATTTCCATTCTGTTCTTTTAATCTGGCCATTTAATGGAAATCACATAAAAATACTAGAACATGCAGCCTCGCCCTACTAATTAATCCTCAGATTTCGGTTTGAGGAGGTCTTTGTGTTAAAAGGAAGATTCTTCTAAATAAGAGAGATGGAAGACTATTTCCCTTAGAGGCTAAGATCCCTTAGCATCGGGCAATAGAGCAAACAGGAAAGAGAAGGGGAAGGAATGTAAATGGTTAAAAATCATACTTGTGGAGGGCTTTATATGTGTCAGGCAAAGTCTGAGTAAAACAAAGGGCCATCGAGAGCCAGCAGAGTACCTTTCTCACTACAGAAAGCTCATTTGAACATGTACGCTTTTAGTCTGCTAAACCTCTGGATATCCTATCCTCTGCTTAGAATACCAGACCCTCCATTCTTTACTTTATAGTCTAACCTCTAAGATCTGGCTGAAATGTCTTCTCTTCTGTGAAACATTCGCTTTTATATCCTTGGAGTTAGTCACTTTCTCATCTATATTAATCACAGCACTTTTAAACAAGCAACCAAACATCTTGATTCCATGAGCTATACTATGGGCTCTTCAAAGGTATGAATCATGTCTTCCTCCTCTCTTTATTCCTGTGCCTAAGAGAGTGCTCAGAAAGGATGTGATTCAGGAAACAGTTAAATCAATAATTTAATCCAAATAAATTTTTTTAAACTATGTTTAGGGGCCGGGTGCGGTGGCTCATACCTGTAATCCCAGCACTTTGGGGGTTGAGGTGGCCGGATCACAAGGTCAAGAGATAGAGACCATCCTGGCCAACATAGTGAAACCCCGTCTCTACTAAAATACAAAAATTAGCTGGGTATGGTGGCACACGACTGTAGTCCCAGCTATTCAGGAGGCTGAGGCAGGAGAACTGCTTGAACCCAGGAGGCGGATGTTGCAATGAGCCAAGATCGCACCACTGCACTCCAGCCTGGCACCAGAGTGAGACTCTGTCTCAAAAAAAAAAAAAAAAAAAAAGCTGTGTTTAGCAGGAAGAGGAGGAAAAAAGAAAAAAACATACCACTGGCCGGGCACGGTGGCTTACACCTGTAATTCCAGCACTTTGAGAGACCGAGGTGGGCAGATTGCCTGAGGTCAGGAATTCAAGACTGGCCTGGCCAACATGGCGAAACCCCATCTCTACTGAAAAATATACAAAAATTATCCAGGCATGGTGGTGTGCACCTGTAATCCCAGCTACACAGAAGTCTGAAGCAGAGGAATCACTGGAACCCAGGAGGCAGAAGCTGCAGTGAGCCAAGATCGTGCCACTGCACTCCAGTGGGTGACACTTGTGGGTGGGCTCTGTCACTTGTGGGTGACAGAGCAAGACTCCGTCTCAAAAAACAAACAAACAAACAAAAATAGACCACTAACTGCTACATTCATTGAACAAAACAAACATGTAAGTCCAGGTTAGCCTCATCCTCATATTTCTGGGGCTCATGCTCAGCTTCAGGACACCAGGAGAAACTATTCTTTTTAAAGAAAACCTTGTATTTACCTGCATATATATAGCTTTATCCTTATGGGTCTCAGAATAATGACATTCTCTAAAAACACCACAATACACAACATTTGTACAATGTGGCATATACTAATTAAGTTACATTAGGGATCATTTCCCTACAGTTGGCTCCCCATTCACTGCCCATCATATCCCAATGCAAAATCACCCGTTTATACTGTTACATTTACAGTAGTTATACAAAGTGTACTAATCTTGAGTGTGCTGCCTAATGAATTTTTTTTTTTTTTTTTGAGACCGAGTCTTGCTCTGTCACCCAGGCTGGAACGCAGTGGCATGATCTCAGCTCACTGCAACCTCTGCCTCCCGGGCTCAAACAATTTTCCTCCTCAGTCTCCCGAGTAGCTGGGTTTACAGGTGACCCCCACCACGCCTGGATAATTTTTGTATTTTTAGTAGAGACGGGGTTTCACCACGGTGACCAGGCTGGTCTCACACTCCTGACTTCAAATGATCCGTCCACCTCGGCCTCCCAAAGTGTTGGAATTACAGGTATGAGCCACTGCACCTGGCTTGCCTAATGAATTTTTAAACAGGTATACACACATACACTCAACACCCGTATCAAGGTGCAGAATGTTTCCAGCTCCTCAGAAGGTTTGCACAGGGCCCCTTCCCCATACAGTAACCACATAATTCTGATTTCTATCATCAATTAGGTTTCCTGTTCTTCAGTCTCATATAAATAGGTTAAATAGGATGATCCTTTGGGGCTGCTTTCATTCAATACAGTATCTGTGAAATTCACTTATGCTGTTGCATGTATAAGCAGTTCACATTTGGTTTTATTCTTTAAAGTATTCCATTAGGTAAATATACCAACATTTATCTATTCTCCTGTTGACGAACATTTAGGATGTGAATGTTTTGGTACCTGTCTTTTTCATCAACTTTGGTTCAGTTGAAAACAAGTAACTTCTTTTTATTATACAGATGTGGGTCTCACTGTGTTGCCCAGGCTGGACTCCTGGGCTCAAGCAATCCTCCTGCCACAGCCTCCCAAGTAGCTGGGACTACAGGTACATGTCACTGTGCTTAGCAAAAAGAAACTTTTTTCTGAGACAGAGTCTAGCTCTGTTGCCAGGCTGAAGTGCAGTTATGCAATCTTGGCTAACTATAACCTCCACCACCTGGGTTCAAGTGATTCTCCTGCCTCAGCCTCCCAAATGGCTGGGAGTTACAGGCACGTGCCACCAAGCCCAGCTAATTTTGTATTTTTAGTAGAGATGGGGTTTCACCATGTTGGCCAGGATGGTCTCGATCTACTGGCCTCATGATCTGCCTGTTTCAGCCTCCCAAAATGCTGGGATTACAGGTGTGAGCCACCACACCTGGCCAAAAGAAACTTTTAAAATGCAAAATGTAGGGTACAAAGAAGTTCATTTTTTCAAAGAATAGCAATTATGACTTTACATTAATCTCTAGTATAGTTCAACACCGTATTTCACCGAATCTAAGATCCCACTGGCTATATCATTTTATGTAAAAGAAGCTAATAAAACCATGACACAGTGCTAAGACATCACTAATTGTAGCACACATTCTAATTTTAGAGACATTAAAATGTAAAAAAAGTCAAAAAAAAAAAAGCAGTTTCATGTAATTTGATAAAATTACAGAAAATCTTAGTTATGTAACATGAAATACATGTAAAAATACAAAGCGCATATATAAGCTAAGAAGTATAAGTCACCCATGAACCTACCACCCATCTTAAGAACTAGATTACTAATAAATGCCTTGAATCGATCTGTGTTCCTTAACTTTATCCACATGCTTCCACAAGAGGTAACCACTACCCTGAATTTTGTATGCGTAATTCTCTTGCTTTAAAAAATAGTTATCACATAGGTATGTATCTTTAAATAAAATACTATATATTTTTGCTTGTCTAATCAATTCCAAAAGTCTTACTTCCTGTTCCCTTGCCTCTCTGTACAACTATAGACCCTAGACTCCTATTTCATACTTTCAATCTCCAAATAGGCCATATACTTTTCCCTCTTCATTTCTTGTCACCATCAAATGCCCTCACATTCAATCTGTCCAAATCCTAACGTTTTTATGGAGCTTAAATGCTCCCTTCCTGTAAGATATCTCATCTGAACTCTTCATCTTTAATATCTCCCACTCTATGCTCCTTAGCACTTAAAGCTCTATTATTTTTAAACACTTATTTTACTCGGTCCTAAATCATAATTTCTTGCTGAGTGAAGGAGTGGGCAAGTTAGAAGGTAGGAACTCTACTTGCCTATTACCCTCTGTTTATGTCCCCTTCACTGTTCTCAATTAGTAGTTTGGATGATGTTCTAGCCTGGACTCAAATGTTTTATAGCAAACTAAAGCCAAGTTTTACAGTCACATTTGGGTTAAAGCATTGAATGGTGAGCAGTGCTCACCTGAGGTTTTATAATAGTAAGGGCATGCAGAGAAAAAGCCGAATGCAGAGGAGGATTCTCAGGAAAAACGAGCTGAGGCTAAGTTCCACACACTCTCCCTTGTGACCCAGGGCTCTCCATTCGCTGCAAACCGTAGAGGATGAGGTTTGATCTTCTTAAATAACAGGTCTTTTGCCAAAAAGCTGGGGGTATATCTGAGTGCCTGACTTGAGTAAAAACTTTGAAGAAAGTAATCAAGTTGAATCGATCTTTAAATCCTTATACAACTTAAGGTATTTGTATTTATCAAATGCTGGCTAAATTTTTTGGATGTTAAAATGTCAGATGAGCTACACAATATAAATTCAAATGAGAGTTCTTTAATGGAAGTCCACATAAAAGGCTCCTTTTCACGCTCTTCGGCACTGTGTGCTGCTTACCTGAGAGATATCCACTCATGCTTTTGTCAAGACTATTGAATTTTTGCCGATATTTTAATCTTGAAGGCTGAGGAACTGCCCACTCTGAGGTCCCAGTCTTGGGTGAGTTCCCTGAGAGTGAAGCAGTCGAGGAAGTTGAGCTATAAAAAAATTTATTTAAAATTTTTATGTTACTAAATAAAATATATTTAATTAAACTTTGTAAGACCAAGGCATTAGGAATCTTATATACCAGGGGTCCCGAACCCCCAGGCCACAGACCTGTTAAGAACCAGGCTGGACAGGACGGGGTGAGTGGCAGGCAAGTGAGCACTACCGCCTGAGAGCTCTAGCACCTGTCTGATGAGAAGTAGCATTAGATCCTCATTGGAGTGTGAATCCTATTGTGAACAGCACATGCGAGGGACCTAGGCTGCATGCTGCCTTTGAGAGTCTAATGCCTGATGATCTGAGATGTATTAGTTTCATCCTAAAACCATCTCCCCCTTCAAGTCTGTGAAAAAACTGTCTTCCATAAAACCAGTCCCTGGAGCCAAAAAGGTTGAAGACTGCTGTTTTATACTACAATGGTGACTGCTTTTGCATTTTACATTTTTTAAAATTTTAAGCAATTATCACTATTTTTAGTAAAGCAAATACCATAAGAAGCATAGAACTCCATGAAACTACCACATATAAAGAACCTACTATGTGCCAGGCCTTATAATGTACTAAGACCTTTACAAATATTCCTCCCAACAAACTTAAAAAATATTACCATCTCCAACTTTTAGGCTGGTAAACTATGGCTCACTGATGTTGAAAAAAACAAGGTCACAGAATCAGTGAGTGTTCAAGCTGGGATATGAATGTTGTTCTTCTAGGTCAAATCTAACACTCTCCGGACACTGCCCTGAAGAGTATAATAGTGATTTATATGAAGGATGATTAATGTAATGAACACTGATGCATTTGTGCTTTGTAAAATTTAAAAGATACTCAATTAGTAGAACCTGCTCAAGAAAGAAATCAGGCCGGGCACGGTGGCTCAAGCCTGTAATCCCAGCACTTTGGGAGGCCGAGGCGGGTGGATCATGAGGTCAAGAGATCGAGACCATCCTGGTCAACATGGTGAAACCCCGTCTCTACTAAAAATACAAAAAATTAGCTGGGCATGGTGGCGCGTGCCTGTAATCCCAGCGACTCAGGAGGCTGAGGCAGGAGAATTGCCTGAACCCAGGAGGCGGAGGTTACAGTGAGCCGAGATCGCGCCATTGCACTCCAGCCTGGGTAACAAGAGCGAAACTCCGTCTCAAAAAAAAAAAAAAAAAAGAAAGAAATCAACAATGTACAATGAGTATGAGACATCTTGAGAAACTTATACATTTTTTAAAGGAAAAGTACACAGCTTTGGGCAAAAAAATTGGCTAATTAAAATGTAGCAGAATATTTTTAGTTTATATGAAGTATTTTTTCAGAAATAAAATATCACAGACACTTAATAATTCTTTATTTTATGTGAGCTATAAATAGTAAATTTACCTTAAGCATTTGTACTTTGGCATTATAAAGTAAAACTCAGATAAGCTCAAAGCTTTAAAAAAAAAGATTTGTTGGCCGCGCCGCGTATGGTGGCTCACGCCTGTAATCCCAGCACTTTGGGAAGCTGAGGCAGGTGGATTACGAGGTCAGAAGATCAAGACCAGCCTGGCTAAGACGGTGAAACCCCATCTATACTAAAAATAGAAAAATATAGCTGGATGTTGTGGCGGGTGCCTGTAATCCCAGCTTCTCCAGAGGCTGAGGCAGAAGAATCGTTTGAACCCGGGAGGCGGAGGTTGCAGTGAGCCAAGATTATGCCACTGCACTCCAGCCTGGGGGACAGAGCAAGACTCCATCTCAAAGAAAAAAAAAATCATTTGTTAAATAAAGACTTCTTATTGAAAGCATAACAAGTTATCAAAGTTAGGTATTCATACCTACTAGATCCTAAATCAATCAGAGACTGGGCTTTCTGTATACTAGCACCTCCAAATCCTCCCATCATCAGACTATAAGATGACCCATGAGGCAATGCTATAAAAGAAAAAAAGAAGGAAAAGTATGAAAGAAATTTTTATCTGTTCAAACATAAATATAATAGTTTCTTTCTTTACATGAAATAACGACTCATTAGAAACAAAGTACTCACTTGAAGAAGAATAAGGAATGGATAAAGGCTGAATGAGACTGGCGGTTCCATTTGGTAATGATGATGTGCTAACAGAAGGCACTAGGGGAGTGGGCATCATTAAAGGAGGAAGGCTGGTCCCTGAAGTCGCAGAAGACAATGATGTTATAGGTGCAGCTGGAGGCAATGGCTGAGGAATGGACAGATTGGGCATGCTTCCCATTCCTAAAATAAAAAGAAAACACGTCTTCCAGTGTTAGGAAATCAATTATAAAACACATACAAAAAAACAAAAAACAAACAGTTTACAGTACAGTGGGCAGACTCTATGTTTACAGAAACACCACAGAGAAATTATCCTTAAAAAATTCACTGCTTTGACCCAGCAGTGAGGGAGATAAACTACTGCTCTTAATAGTAATATTCTGGTCTGTATGAACTTAGAAAACACCTAGTAAAAAGTTAAATATTCTCTCTCATCATGAATAAAACTAAGCAGCCTTTTCCAATGGAATATGAGTATCCTCAAGGAAAGAATATATTACCAGATCAAATGAGGTTTTTTGTAAAGGGATAATAAACACAGTGCTACTAAGTTACTTGACTAAAACACACACACACTCTCTCTCTCTCTCACACACACACACACACACACACACACACACACTCCTCCCAAACAAAAAGGTTCTAAGCAGTAGATACTTTCTGAGATTCACGTGTGCACATGCATTATTTGCAAAAAAGTATGTCACATATTTGACTTTTCTTGCAACATTGCTATGAATTCAAGAACAAATCTTTAAAAGGAACAAAGTGATGACTTTTATTCATTTATTAACTGCAGAATACTAACATATAAATATGGTCACACAATGATTTGGTATTTATATCAAAAGTTCACTACAACAGTGAAATAATTTTGTGGTTTGTTGTTTGAGATGGGGGTCTCACTGTGTTGCCCAGACTAGAATGAAGTGGCTATTCACAGGTGTGATCATAGCACACTACAGCCTCAAACTCCTGGATTCAAGCAATCCTACCCACAGCCTCCCAAGAGGCCAGAACTACAAGCACACACGCCCATAACCAGCTCTAGAATTCTGTGTTCTAAGATCTGTAGTGATGGAACATGTTTTAGATACATAGACATACCTAATTGAATGTTCCATTCAAAATGAGTGCTTTTCACATATAAGAAACTGTCTAATTAAAATTAACAGAAAACATACGAACTGGTTATTACTGACGAATATGTAAACTTATTAGCCCAAAGTCTGCAACTTTTGGCTCTAAATTTAGCTGGCTAATAAATATTTTCAAAATATTCGGCCAAGTGCAGTGGCTCACGCCTGCAATCCCAGCACTTTGGGAGGCTGAGGCGGGCAGATCACGAGGTCAAGAGAGCGAGACCATCCTGGTCAACATGGTGAAACCCTGTCTCTACAAAAAAATACAAAAATTAGCTGAGCATGATGGTGCGCGCCTGTAGTCCCAGCTACTCTGGAGGCTGAGCCAGGAGAATTGCTTGAACCCAGGAAGCAGAGGTTGCAGTGAACCAAGCTCATGCCACTGCACTCCAGCCTGGATAAGACAGCAAGACACTGTCTCAGAAAAAAAAAAAGAAAATTTCAACTTACATAAAATTTTAAATTACCTCCCAAATCAAACCATTTCATTTGAGCTTAAAACTACTCAAATTTTTTTCTATATTACTCATATATATAGAGAGAGGAAATTAAGAATAGTATTTGGTATTGGCTATACCTAGGGAGACCATATAATTTATCACCCAACTATGAGTTGTTAAAGGAGACATTAACTGGATCAGATGCCAGGAAAAAAGGCATAATAAACCAGAAGTGTCCCTAGAAAATCCGAACACATGGACACCCTACCTGTGACAGTGAATTTAATATTTATTATCTCTAACATGAAAATTAACTTGCAATCTGGGGATTGTCATTTTGTGCTAACAAATCTTTTTCTAATATGCAAATATGCCTAGGGATAAAGTTTAAGTAGCAAATATGGGTATTTACGTTAATATATACATACCAAAACGAGCAGAAATTAATGGAGAAAACAAAGGGGGTTGCTTCATAATAGGAGGGAGAACCACAGGCAACTGCTGGCCTTGAAGCTTCAGTTTGATGAGTTTCATAGCTATGGAGAACTCTTGCTGATCCATCTTCCCATCCTTGTTTAGGTCTGATAAAGTCCTAAAGCAGCATGAGGTAGGTAAATTGGTATGTGGGGTAGTGGTGGGAAAACTAACGTTATTTTGGGGGTTGACGAAGTAAAAACAATGATATAGCATTCATGTGTACATCATTACTAAATTTAAAACATATATATATCTAAAATATATATAACATAATATGTAAAATATATCTAATAACAAAAAGATAAAACCTACACACTAAGAAATACTGACCAGAGATAACAGCTAATAAAACACTACCTATCTATATAGAATCTAGAGACCTTTGGACTGAATTCCACCAGTTTAGTAGAAAAAAATTCAGGAGTATAATACTTCTAAATTTAATTTATTCATTTGTCCAAATATTTATTGAATACTTGCTATGTGCTTCATACTCTGTCAGGCAGAATATTCCAAGTGGAAAGATGGGGTCAGGGTTGTTACTTACTGTAAATGTTTTTTTAAAAAAACAAATATTACAGAGAATAGTTTCTTTAAAGAAGGAGCAGGGGAAGGGAGGAGTGATTTGAGCTTTATAGATTATGAAATAAATGAAACCACAAAACAACAGAAAGAGGACTTTTAGATTCTGCCAAATTATAAGGAAATTTTTCTCAGTGATAATGTAAATATCTTTCCTTAGAAATTCTAATGAAATCAGAAATTTGTCCTAGAGAACTAAACCCAAATTATTTTCACTCATTTGCTCAATAAAATTTATTTTCCAAAAAACTGAAGAAATACTTTTCTTTAAGAGACACAGTCTCATTCTGTCATCTAGGCTGGAGTGAAGTGACACAATCATAGTTCACTGCAGCACTGAATTCCTGGGCTCAAGTGATCCTTCCATCATGGCCTCCCTGAGTAGCTGGGGCTAGAGGTGTGGGCCACCATACCTGGCTAATTTTTTTTCAATTTTTTGTAGAGACAGGGTTCTTACTATGTTGCCCAGGCTAGTCTCAAACTCCTGGCCTCAAGCAATCCTCCTGCCTCAGACTTCCAAAGTGCTGGGATTATAGTGAGCCATCGTGCCTGGCAGAAATAGTCTTAGTAACCAACAGAATGCAACTGAAAACAATGTTATGTTAACACTATATTATAAAAAACAACATATTATCAGAAAATTAGGTTCATCTATAAAAGAAAACACTTTACCATATTTCAGCTAAAACAGGGGCCGGCAGACCTGATTGTAAGAAAAAATTACGTGCTTGATCACCTGAAAGTAATAAAAACAAAACCCAAGCAGCACATTAGTAAATGAAATTATTCCAATGCTTCTGAATAACAATAATGGATATATGCTAATGATTTATTATAATTTTAATACCAATCACTAAATGAAAGAGAAATACAAATATAAAATTACTTACATTACTTTAATAAGACATAATTTTTTTTCTTTTTTAAAAAGATGGGGTTTCTCCATGATGGCCAGGCTGGTCTGAACTCCTGACCTCAGGTGATCCACCCACCTCGGCCTCCCAAAGGGCTAGGATTACAGGCATGAGCCACCATGCCCAGCAAGACAGATAATTTTAAAACAAAAGTCACAAATGCACTTCTACTGTATATTAATCAGTGACAAAAGATTACATTATTCATCATAGTTTTTTCACAATTGGGGTCTTCCTTAAAAATATTTGCACTTAGTAAAATTTATATTTAAAAACACTAATCCCTAAAAGAGTTCAATGTAAAAAGTACCAGGTGTTAGGAGAGACAGTCCTCCATGAGTTTCTTCACACTCCTATGTGTCCTGCTGTGTATGCCAATAATGTAAGGACCTAATTGCTCCCTGCCTGGGTCATTTCTCAGAGTTGGGTTTGTAATAAGCGATCTTGTTTGTTTGTTTCTGTACTTTTTTGCCTTTTTTTTTTTGAGACAGAGTCTCACTCTATAGCCCAGGCTGGAGTGCAGTGGTGTGATCTCGGCTCACTGCAACCTCCGCCTCCAGGGTTCAAGCAATTCTCCTGCCTCAGCCTCCCGAGTAGCTAGGACTACAGACACATGCCACCATGCTCGGCTAATCTTTTGTATTTTTAGTAGAGATGGGGTTTCACTGTGTTGGCCAGAATGGTCTCGATCTCCTGACCTTGTGATCCACTGGCTTCGGCCTCCCAAAGTGCTGGGATTACAGGCGTGAGCCACCATGCCCGGCCTGTAATGAGCAATCTTAAGGAATCAGGTAATGTCTTCCACTGAGACAAGGGACAAACTTGCTTTATTGTTTGCTACAAAAGGATGGGTTCCCTAAATTCAGTGTTCCTCTCCTATAACACAACCATAGCATGTGCAGCATTCTTCTGGGCTCTCTGCATTGTCTCTGTGGGACTTAAAAACACTAAAGGAAACAGAAAGATGCCAATGCTCATTTTGCTAGTTGGTCATAAGGTTCTTTGTCTCTGCCTCAGCAATCTTGGGTCTCCCACCAGTAGCAGACAAAGTTATTAACTTGAAAGCAGGGTAATCAAATCCTGATACCAGGTAAGGTAATTACTATCATAGCAGTACAAATAACATGGTTAAGTAGATGGATTCTATAGTCAGGCTTGAATGGTTTCAAAGCCCAGATTAACACTAACCATCTTTGTAACCTTAGGCAGTTACATAACATCTCTTAGTCTCAGTTTCACTATCTGTAAATATAGACAACAGTACCTACTTTATAGGGTTGTTGTGAAGGTTAAATAAAACAATGCACTTAGCATAGCGTCTGGTATATAGTAAAAGTTCAATAAATATTGTTCTCATCGTTACTATTATTGTATGTAAAGCACTAAGCGACTCTGGCACAGAAAAAGTTTAATTAATAGAAAAAAATTTGAAAGGCACACCTAAATTAATCCCATTTTGGCTCTCGTGGTCTTTCTGCAAAACAAGAGCTAGCATCAACAATCAGTGCTTGATATAGTCTCAAACACAGAGAGCTAGCATTAGGAAAACAGACTCCAGAAAAAAACTCTAGATTATTTTCCATGAAATGAATCTTGAAGAAATAACTGAAAACTTTCTAGATACAATGTTAAAATGTGAAACTAGGCAATTACACAGAAATTCTTGACCATCATTTAGGATTCAGGAAAAATCTTCCATATGCCAAATTCAAAACAACAAATTAAGACAGTTCCAAGAAAAATAAGAAAGTTAGCATTTCTTTAATTTCTAGAATTCTGATTGGAATTTTATCGTTTATTTTATTTTTTTTTTTTAAGATGGGGTTTCACAATGATGGCCAGGCTGGTCTTGAACTCCTGACCTCAGGTGATCCATCCACCTCGGCCTCCCAAAGTGCTAGGATTACAGGTGTGAGCCACCGCACCCAGCCAGAATTTTATCGTTTATTAACACAAATTTGATGGCAGTCAAATTAAAACTAATTCTTAGATATCACATAAGGAGCATAATTCACAAATAAAATAAAACTAATTATAAAAACACAAACCTGTTATGTAACCTCCTGAAGGTTTGAGGTTATCAAACTGCCTGTCATGCTTAGTACGTTCTTCAGAGGTAATAGCCCACATGTTTGGCCCTCCTGAAACATAAGTGGAAGAAAAGAACTATAGTGTATACATCAGAATGCTTAAAATACAATTCTAAAATGTAAATGCAGATCACAAGTGTCCATTTTATGACAGTATTTAATATTTGAGTGACCCAAAGAATAGAGCTCTATAATAACCACAGCACAGCCCTAAGACTTTTCACTCATTCCCTCAATTAACGTCTACTGAACAAGTGCTGTATTAACACTCACTGGAAGTGGGCATCAAGCTAAATACTGCCAATAAAAATATGAAGAAAATATTTCTATCCTCAAGGAATTCATGCTCTAGAAAACAACAGCACTTATAGTATTAACCTGTGAAGAATCCTAAGCAGAAACATATACTGACACAGTTTAACTCTGTGTGCCCACCAGGACTTCATCTTGAATTATAATCCCCACGTCAGAAGAAAGGCCTGGTGGGAGATAACTTGATCATGGGGGTGGATTTCTCTTTTGCTGTTCGTGTGATAGTGAGTGAGTTCTCACAATAGCTGATGGTTTTAAAGTGTGGCACTTCCCCCTCCTTGCTTCTTCTCTCCCTCCTGCTGCCATGTAAGACACGTGTTGCTTCCTCTTCACCTTCCACCTTGATTAAGTTTCCTGAGGCCCCTCCAGCCATGTGGAACTGTGAGTCAATCAAACCCTTTTCTTATAAATTACCCAGTCTCAGGCAGTTCTTCATAGCAGTGTGATAACAGACTAATACAGATACCAAAACGCTACGCCAATTCTGAGTTAGAAGCACCAAGGATGAGATGACAGGAAAGGTAACACTGAGGCAGAGCCTTGAAGCTTGCTTTGAATTTTACCACGTGAAGAGGAGGGATAAGAAAACGTCACACAATAACGGCAGCATGAGAAGTCAAGGCATGTGTGAGGTGCTGTAAGTACATTGAGTAGATTAATAACCAGAGTTAGTATTAGTAATAATAATAAACAGGTAGGGTGGGATTAACTGTAAAAAGGTCTTAAATGCCATCCTCAAGAGTCTGACCCTGGCAGTTATAGAGAGCCATTTGGTAGTGTTTTTGTTTGTTTGTTTGTTTGTTTTTGGAGACAGGCTGGAGTGCAGTGGCGCAATCCTGGCTTACTGCAAATTCTCTGATTTTGGCAGAATCGTCCATCACAGAGCCTTGTGCTGTCTTCAAGCAATTCTCCTGCCTCAGCCTCCCAAGTAGCTAGGACTACAGGCGCGTGCTACCACACCCAGCTAATTTTTGTATTTTTTAGTAGAGATAGGGTTTCACCATGTTGGCCAGGATGGTCTCAATCTCCTGACCTCGTGATCCAACCGCCTTGGCCTCCCAAAGTGCTGGGATTACGGGCGTGAGCCGCTGCGCCCGGCCCGTTTGCTAGTTTTTTTTTTTTTTGATACGGAGTTTCACTCTTGTTACCCAGGCTGGAGTGCAATGGCGCGATCTCAGCTCACCGCAACCTCCGCCTCCTGGGTTCAGGCAATTCTCCTGCCTCAGCCTCCTGAGTAGCTGGGACTACAGACATGCACCACCATGCCCAGCTAATGTTTTGTAGTTTTTTTTTTTAGTAGCGACGGGGTTTCACCATGTTCACCAGGATGGTCTCGATCTCCTGACCTTGTGATCCACCCGCCTCGGCCTCCCAAAGTGCTGGGATTATAGGCTTCAGCCACCATGCCCGGCAGTTTTTAAATAAGCTTTTAATTTGGAATAATTACAGATTTACAGAAAATGTGCAAAGATAGTACATGGCTCCTATATACCCTTCACCCAATTTCTACTATGTTAATAGCTTACACAACCATAGTACATTTGTCAAAACAAAGACATTAACATTGGTATATAGCTACTGGCTAAATCAATGCTTCTACCAGCAGTGGTGGCTGGTAAACTCCAACAGAATTAAACCCTGGGTAGTGAAGACAGCACAGGGTTCTGTGACTGACTATTCTGCCAATCAGAACCTCCGGCAAAGGAAGTAGCCTCCACCTAGAGATACTCTTTGGGATCAGAAGGCTTGACCCATGGAGGCCTAGTGATTCTCTGGCCTGAAAGTCCCATTTTGGGAAGGGTCAACTTGAATTCCACAGCAAGGTGGGAATAACCTGAAAAGCCTTGCTTGTGAAATAGAAATGGTATATCCAAGAAGATACAGATCCATTTTATGACAGTATTTAATATTTGAGTGACACAATGAGTAGAGCTGGCCCCAACAGCATTTTGGCTTTACGTTAAAAAGTGGCAGCGGCAGGGTGCAGTGGCTCATGCCTGTAATCCCAGTACTTTGGGAGGCTGAGGTGGGCAGATCACCTTAGGTCAGGAATTTGAGACTAGACTGGCCAACATGGTGAAACCCCATCTCTACTAAAAATACAAAAAAAAAATTAGCTGGGTATGGTGGCAGGCACCAGCAACTCAGGAGGCTAAGGCAGGAGAATCGCTTGAACCCGGGAGGCAGAGGTTGCAGTGAGCCAAGTTCATGCCATTGCACACCAGCCTGGGCGACAAGAGAAAAACTTGGTCTCAAAAAAAAAAAAAAAAAAAAAGTGGCAGCTATCCCTCTGAAGGAAACCTTTATGCACACTCCACTGCCTATAGTAAAGCTACTGGATCAGTGAAGTCTCAGATCAGAGAAGCTGCAAGTTGCTGGTGTTCACTGGCCTGCAGTGGCTGTTCAGCCTCAGGTAGTTATGCTTAACTAAAAGGAGACATGGGCAGAACCTGGATTCCTGGGCTGCTGCCAATGACCCAGCTGTTTGCTTTGCCACTTGGAAAATTGCAGACTGACAGATTAAAGACACCCTCCTGGGGCTACAAATTGAAAACAAATTTCAGCTGCTAACTGAATTGTCTGGGTCACCTATGTAGACACCAACAGTAAGGGCCCAGCCTCTGATTTATACTGAAATCAAGCATGACTAATATAGAGGATACCATTGCATGCCAAACTTGTGACTTGGGGATGGGGGAGGTCTCATTGCAGGTGGCATTGTTCCTTTTGGCTCTTGACAGATTGACTATATTGGACCTTTGTTCCCTCTTTCTCAAGCTATCAATGGTGCCTCAAACTACTGATAATTTTTGTTTGCATTTTACATAGACTTTTTAGAACAGTTTTAGGTTCACAGCAAGATTGAGCAGGAGGTACAAACATTTCTCCTATACCTTCCGCCCACCTATGCACAGTCCCTCCCATTAAAACATTCCCCTGTTGATATTTTTTTAGGTTACCAATCAGCCCACGATGCCCACACTGTTATGACCCTTGAAACCAATCTGTGTCATGTTTCCTTTTTTTTTTTAATTAATTTATTTATTTATTTGTTTGTTTATTTATTTATTTTTTGAGACGGAGTTTCACTCTTGTTACCCAGGCTGGAGTGCAATGGTGCGATCTCGGCTCACCGCAACCTCCGCCTCCTGGGTTCAGGCAATTCTCCTGCCTCAGCCTCCTGAGTAGCTGGGATTACAGGCACGCGCCACCATGCCCAGCTAATTTTTTGTAGTTTTAGTAGAGACGGGGTTTCACCATGTTGACCAGGATGGTCTCGATCTCTTGACCTTGTGATCCACCCGCCTCGGCCTCCCAAAGTGCTGGGATTACAGGCTTGAGCCACCGCGCCCGGCTTAAATTTAATTTTGAGACAGGGTCTTGCTCTGTTGCCCAGACTGGAGTGCAGTGACCCTTGGCTTACTGCAGGCTTGACATCCCAGGCTCAAGTGATTCTCCCACTTCAGCCTCCTGAGTAGCTGGGACTATAGGCATGTGTCACCACACCTGGCTTATTTTTGTAATTTTTTTTTTTTTAGTTTAATGTATTTTAATAGCAAATTTACAGGAACAGCACAGAAGACAGACAACATTAAAAACATGGAGGACAACTCAGAAAAGTACAGTAAATGGATGGAATCTACTGTATAATAAACATGCTACAAACACCCTTTAGTTGCCATCAATAAGAAATTTACTTGTTTAATAAAAAATCCAAATGCTGGCATTGTCCAGAAGAATTTAACAGGTTTATTTATAATTATTACAAAGTTGAACCGCTGAAACTTGTTCACTGAAACATTTCAACCTGCATTCATGCTTTAAAACGTCTCCACATTTTATTCAAAATTCACACACAAATGAAAATGGAAAAACTGCCAATACCTGATTTCTGTCCCCTATTTTTCTACTTGCGATCATACTTAGGTACCTTTTCACCCAAAGGGAAAAAAATATATCTAACATTCAGAACTACCAATAACAGGAAGAAGAAAGAAGAACTTTTTTTTTTTGAGAATGAAATGTTTTCCATCATTGTGGATTCTTAAGCACGTTCTCTACATATGCAGCATGCTAGCTGGATGTTTTTTGGCATAACTGTTACACGTTTGGCATGTGTAGAGCACATAGGTTGGTATTTTCAAAAAGGCCAATGAGATAAGCCTCACTGGCCTCCTGCAAAGCACCGATAGCTGCGCTCTGAAAGCACAGATCTGTTTTAAAGTCCTGAGCAATTTCTCGCACCAGACCCTGGAAGGGAAGTTAGTGAATCAGAAGTTCAGTGGACTTCTGATAACATCTAACTTCACAGAGTGTCACAGTACGAGGCCTGTAAAAGTAAGGTTTCTTCACCCCTCCAGGAGAGGGCACACTCTTGGGAGTGGCTTTTTTAGCCAGTTGCTTCCTGGGTGCTTTACCACCAGTCAATTTGCAAGCAGTCAGTTTTGTACAAACCATAGTAAAGAGACCGCCTTACTTACCCTTCTTTTCCTTTGGCTGGAGCTTGGCTAGCAAGAGGCGGCATGGCCTAATGTTTGCATATTTTATAGAGATGGGGATCTCACTATGTTGCCAAGGCTGGTCTCAAACTTCTGGGCTCAAGTAATCCTCCTGCTTTCACCTCCCATAATCTGTGTCATGTTTTTGGCTTTCTGGACCACACACATTCTGACATGGATGCATTTTTATCATAAAGCCATTCAACAACGCACTGATAGTGTGATTCTACTTCCATCACCTCTTCCTGGTCCACATATTTTAAAGTAAGATAGTGTGGTCACTGACTATCGCTGTCCCCAGAAGGGATTCATTACCTATCAGGGCTAAGGAGGGGAGATCACAGGAGATACACAGACCTATAGTGAAAATTCAGAATTCTACTCTGACCAATCCTGGACATGATGCATCTTCCTATCACCTAACAGCAACCACAGGCAGGCTTGGTTCATAAACCCTCCAGCTGGGCTACTCAGGTAAAAGAGGATCTACAGCAGGAATCCCCAACCCCTGGGCTGCAGACTGGTACTGGTCTGTGACCTGTTGGGAGCCTGGCAGCACAGAAGGAGGTGAGCAGTGGGCAAGCAAGCATTACCACCTGAGCAGCACCTCCTGTCAGATCAGTGGCAGCATTAGATTCTCACAGAAGCACAAACCCTATTGTGAGCTGTGCGTGTGAGGGATCTGAGTTGCATGCTCCTTATGAGAATCTAATGCCTGATGATCTGAGGTGTAAGTTTCATCCTAAAACCACCCACCCCAACCACCCTACCCCAAATCTGTAAAAAAACTGTCTTTCATGAAACTGGTGGCTGGTGCCAAAAAGATTGGGGACCATGGATCTCGAGGATTCAAAGTTAATTCTGGTTAAATTACATCTAACTCTTCTGGATCAGTAGGAAATGGTAAAGTTATGGCTACTGAAATGAGACACTCAGGTTTAATGGCAATAGAGAGAAACAAGTAGGCAACTGAGGAAGAAAAATCTTAGATCCCAAGAGGTATGACATTGAGAGGAATTAATGATCTTTTCTCTTGTAGAACTGCCCCAGTGGCCTTCTTCTCCAAGAAAAATGCCTCGGTGTAGGCTCTCCTAAACTGTTGAAAGCACCTTATCAGTCTGCCATCACCCATCAGGAGCCTTATCAAGGGTCTATCAGGAACATCAGGAACGACCCCAGCAAATGCATCTCCCGTCCATACACTTCCAGAGGTCTTCCCCACCCTCAACCTCAGTAATGAATGAATTCCACCCAGCTGATGGTAAGGACAAACAGAACAAGTGGGACTAATTCGGGCAATCCCTCCAAAAACAAAGACTAGACTCAATTACTCAAACTCCACAGGAAACCCTCAGACTTGCCAGTCATCCAGGAGGCTATGTTAGAGGCACTGTCAACCTGTGATCTTCTTCTGATGTAGATCCCATGGCAGGGTTGTGGGGGGTGGATAACTATAAGCATTTTCTTTCCAAGCATAACCCATGTGCACCGTTGATATTCTACTTCTCTGGAAACCATCCGTTAACTTGCCTCCCTCCAAAACACAGTAATATACATGAAGAGATTTTCAAGTGTTTAAAAAAAGACTTCCTCAACCCTGGAAGGCATTCAGGTCAGCCTTGACTCCGGCCAGGGTTGTTAAGAGATTTATTCCACATTTTATTTTTTGCAGGCCAAGGTAAAGTGAGTGCAATTATGAATACAACCTGCTGTACCCAGATTACTGATTCAGGCCAGGTAGAAAAGTTAAAATAAAACTTAAGGAGAGGCCGGACACAGTGGTGCATGCTTGTAATCCTAGTACTTTGGGAGTCTGAGGCAGGAGGATCTCCTGAGCTCAGGAGTCAGCCAGGGCAACATAGTGAGACCCCATCTCTACAAAAAACTTAAAAAATTAGCCAGGGGTGGTGTCTCATACCTATAAACGCAGCTACTCAGGAGGCTGAGGTGGAAGGATTGCCTGAGCCCAGTAGATCGATCCTGCAGTGAGCAGTGATTGCACCATTGTCTGGGTGACCGAACAAGACCCTGTCTCAAAAAAAAAAAAAAAAAAAAAAAAAAAACCAAAAAAAAAACCCACTGTTTATTAAGGAGAAAGCCACCTGGCTTTCTAAAGGAGACACTGATGATTTATGGGATTTGTTTAGCTGGGACCCTGCAGAGCACACCTGAGAACACTGCAGTCGCTGAGACCAACCTGCTGCTTGGAGTTGATTAGCCTTAATTAAACACTGCATAAAATAAATCAAACAGACTTATTCCCAGCCCTGTTTTGTCAGATCAATCAGAGTAGCCAACTTAGTGGTATGTATACTCATGAGAAAATTTTCTAGAAGTCAAGACTATGAAGAAACAAGGGGGAGAAACTCTTGGGAGACAATTCTCCAAGAGTTTCTCATGTTTCTGTACATCTTCTAAAGAAAAGGATTGATATCTTTTGTTCCAAACTCTTTGAGGATGTCTGCATTGCAAATACAGGGGTTTCTTCCTGAGCTTGGGATTAGCTTTTTGCTCTCCACTCTTCCCACGTGATTATACCAGCTCTCTGAGGAGGTTTTTGTAAAGCTCTACACATTCAACATGACTAATAACCAGCTATACTTCGGACTATCTTTTCAGTTTATTCCATTTCTGCCAATAAGGAACCAAATATGTTCAGGTATATAAACTCATACATAATTCCTGTTTGTATTGTATAAAAATCTGCCTTACAAAGACAATTTTCCAGGAAAGTATATCACTGAAAAGTAGGAGCTCACTATAATTTTTCACACTAATATGACTTCAACAAATTATTCTTAGTCCTAAATGACTGGGTTTAAAAAAAATCTATAAATATCCTCTCTTAAAGAGGAGTTTTATGATAGTTAAAAATAAAGAAACAGATGTACTGAAGAACTAAGAACTTAAAATAGCTAAACCTACACACTTTCTAAATAAAGAAATACCACATATGTAGTAAAAATCCTACTTAGTTTATCAGTTTATCAGAAAATAAATAAATAAACCTGTCAGGATTCCTGTGACTAGGAAGGCAAGCAGTGTAGCCAAAGAACTGATTTTCTACTGTATGACTTCAGAAAAGTGATGCTGATTTTAAAAGTAACAAAAATGACAACAACAAAAGATGACAAAGATGGAAGCAGCTCACCTTTATCGTACCCAGACTATATGTCAGTGACTTTATATGCAGTAACTCACTGAGCCCCCAGCATTAACCTATAAATTAAAGTACTATTATTATTCTCATTTTATAGGTTAAGGAAACCAAAAACCCATGGTAGTAAAGTAACTTGCTCAAGGTCATACAGTAAGTGACAGAGCTGAGATTAGAACCTAGGTAGCCTGACTCCAGAACCTGCATGCTGAACTCTGCACCACACTATGTCCCAATATACATGGGTAAGATGCTCATGTTCTCTGTACTTCAGATGCCACCTCTATAAACTAGGAATATTATCTAACTCCACAGGCTTGTTGTAAAGATTACATGTAATAAACTCCATTACAGCTAACACTTAATGAAACTCACCATGTGTCCTGCACTTTTCTAAGAGCTTTATATGCATTGCTTCAAGTAAGTCTCACAAGAGTCCCATGAGGTAACTATTGCTATCACTGTTTTTCAGAGAAAGAAACAGCGGTATAGAGACATTAAATAATTTTCCCCAGGTAATAAAATTGGTTAAGCGTTGAAGGTAAGACAGGAATCTACTCAGACTTAATTAAGAGTCTTAAACTATCCACCTTGCTGGTAATTAAAAAGAAATGCACTCACAAATATATCTTCCATTGATTTCCAACAAGATGTGAAGATAATTAAATGTGGAAAATAGTCCTTTCATCAAGTGGTGCTGAAAGAACTGGATATCCATATAAAAAAAAAACAACAGAAGAACCTCAACCTTGTACTATATACATAAATTAACTCTAAATGAATCACAGAACTAGATATGATAAAACTTCTTGAAGAAAACATAGAAGAAAATGTCTGTGACTTTGGATTATGCAGTGACTTTTTAGAACACAAAAGGCAAAATTATTCAAATGTTCTGACAAACTGAACGTTTATCTAAAATTTCCACTCTCTTAAAAGACACTTAAGAAAAGGAAAAGACAAACTACAGACTGAGAGAAAATATTTGCAAAACACAACCAATAAATATAGGTCAGTATATATATAGAACTATTCAACTAAATAATTAGAAAATAATCCCCCCCACCACAATGAAAGGAACAAAAGATTTGAACAGACACATCAAAGATATTCAGAAGGCAAATAAACATGTGACAAGATGTTCAATATCACTGATCATCAGGGAAATGTAAATTAAAACCACAAAAAGTATCACTACATGCCTATTAGCGTGTCTGAAGATTAAAACAAACAAACAAAAACAAATAACACTACCGAGTACTGATAAGGATGCCAAATAACTGCAACTCATATATGCTGGTGGGAAAGCAAATGTGATAGTCACTTCGGAAAACAGTTGGGCAATTTCTTACGAAGTTAAATATACATTTCCACATGACCCAACAACAGACTCTTGAGTATTAACAAAAGACTGCTGGTAAATACCCAAGAGAAATGAAGACCTATTTCCACATAAAAACCTGTTTTCTGATGGTTATAGCAGATATCGTCATAATCACTAAAACCTGTAAATAACCCAAATGTTCTGCACCTAAACAGATAAAGAAATTGTGGGACACATTTATACAATGGAATACCACTCATCAGTAAACAGGAGAAATGCATGCAACATTATGAATGAATCACAAAAGTATTTTGCTAAGTGACAGAAGCCAGACACCGAAGGCTACATACTGTGTATTCCATTTATTTGACATTCTGGAAAAGGCAGAACTATAAGGCCAGAAATCTGATTAGTGGATGCCAATAATACGTGGCTAAGGGTGGAGGTATAGGGGTACAGGGAACTTTTTAGGTGATGCAAATGTTTTATATCCCAATTTATATGACTATACATAGTTTTAGAAACTCATCAAACTGTATTCTTTAAAAGAGTGAGTTACACCCCCAATAAGCCCAATTTTAAAATAAACTAAAAACAAAAATATAAAGCATCTAATTCATGCCTGGCATATGAAGAGTGCTCAATAAATTAGTTTCCTTATTCTATCCAATCCCAGGGAACAATATAATTTTTAAAAAGTCAGAGCATTCAAATCTTTCTCAGTTAATAGCCTAAAACTAAGGCTCTTTAGTTAGAAACCTTAAGACTATTTTAAGTCTGAAGAGTTTGATTAGGAAGGCTTAAAAGCTGCTCTAACATACATGAGTATATATCCCCAGGCAGTGACAGACTACTGTTATCCCAAGACAAAAGAGAGTTCTGCTGCATCAAAATTGCTGCACCAATGCTCATCACAGTATGATGCTTTCTTATATATATTACTACCTCCTCAATTTCCTTGGCTGCATGTTTTCACAGGGCCTAACTCAACCTATCTGTTTGTTTACTGATTACTTCCTCATGTCTCCAACCAGTAATCTTGACACCTTCATATTCACTCATTCAATAAGCATTTATGGAGTACAAAGATGAATAAAATGAACCACTTGGCTGGGCATAGCCCAGCAACTTGGGAGGCTGAAGCAGGAGGAGAACCTGAGCCCAGGAGTCTGAGACCAGCCTGCACAACATAGTGAGAATCCCGTATCTAAAAACAAAAATTTTTTTAAGTAGTTGGTCATGGAGGCACATGTCTGTAGTCCCAGTTACTCTGGAGGCTGAGGCAAAAGGAATTGCTTGACCCTGGGAGATTGAGATTGCAGTGAGCAACCTTCATGCCACTGCACTCCAGCTTGAGGGACAGAGCAAGGCCCTGTCTCAAAAAAAAAAAAGAAATCTTAAAGGAATTCACAGACTGTAATATTTAAGAGACTCCACCAGCCAAGAAAATCACACACAACAATCATGATTATATATTATTAGGATTAATGTTAACCTAGAGAATAAAAATGTTCTCTAAAGCATTATAATAATTTTTAAGTAGTATTCAAAAAACCTTTTAAAAAATTAATCAGATTAGGCCAGGCGTGGTGACTCACAGCTGTAATCCCAGCACTTTGGGAGGCCAAGGCAGGCAGATCATGAGGTCAGGAGTTCGAGACCAGCTTGGCTAATATGGTGAAACCCCATCTCTACTAAAAATACAAAAATTAGCCGAGCATAGTGGCATGCGCCTGTACTCCCAGCTACTTGGTCTGAGGCAGAACAATTACTTGAACCCGGGAGGCAGAGGTTGCAGTGAGCGGAGATCGTGCCACTGCAATCCAGCCTGGGCAATAGAGCAAGAGTCCGTCTCAAAAAAAAAAAAATTACTCAGATTAAAACATAAAGTATTAATGTACCAAGAATTTTCTAGGAACAAAAAGATAACACTGGTCAGGCATGGTGGCTTATGGCTGTAATCCAAGCACTTTGGGAGGCTAAGGTGGGAGAACTACTTGAGCCCAGGAGTTCAAAATCAGCCTGGGCAACGTAGTGAGGCTCCATCTCTACAAAAATGTAAAAATTAGCTGGGTGTGGTGGCTCATGCCTGTGGTCCCAGCTACTCAGGAGGCAGAGGCAGGAGGATTGCTTTAATCTAGGAAGTCAAGCCTACAGTAAGCTGTGTTCGTACCACTACACTCCAACCTGGGCAACAGAGTGGAGACCCTGTCTCAAAACAAACAAACAAAACACTGAAATAAGAAAACTGGCCAATACATGTAATTCAAAGCCAATTTTAAAATAGTTAATTCGATCCTGGCTTTCTTATTTAGAATATATCAACTAACAGAACCCCTTGAAGAGGCAAAAGTTTGTTACTTTGAACTTCAGTAAAAACCTCCCAATCTTGTCTATACTTACCTGTAAGCCTTATCAAAGAGGCAGAAAAATCTAAGTTTGGGGGTTGAGGTCTAATATTTCCCTAAAAAGCTAACAACCTTTTACAATGTCTAATAGTAATGTTAGAAAATATTAAAATTCTAACTGCTTCCCCCAACTCATTACTGATATTGAAAATATAGGATTCTCATAAACATTTCTGTTGCTTATTCTCATCTTACCTGCCAGCTCTTTCAAGCAAGCTCTGATAGTCAATGAAAAAGAAACATTTTACATTTACAGAATATCTACTAGAGGCTAGGGCTCATCCAGTAAGCAGTGTCATCTCTGTTTTTACATATACATACACATATACACATATTTTTATACATATATGCACATATATATACACACACATATATATATATGCACACACATATATGTACACACACATTCACACACAGGCATACTTATAGACAAGTCCCAATAGCAATGGCCATCAAAAAAATTTAACAATTCATGAGGAGCAAAGTTTTGTAAACTACTATACTATATTACAAAGTAGAATACCATACATGAATGCTGCTTTCAGTAACATCTTAAACCTTGAATTGAACTTAAATTAGATATGTCTAAGTTATCTTCAATCTTCTAAGTAGGAAGGTATACCTCAGTCTACATTTGCAATTAATTCTCCAGAAGTTTTTTTTAAAAAAAATTACTATCTCTATGCCTATAAACAACTTCTAAATGAATTTTCCAAAATTTTGGATGATTATTCATATAATCATTCTTTTGTTGTTGAATATTTCATTTGTTCTCAATGTTACCTCTTATATATAACGCAATGAGCTGCGAAGTAGATAAATGTTTATGGAATGGAAGAAGCAGAATAAAGAAGGTCTGGGACTATACTGCTTTATGTTAATTTTGCTTATAAACCTGATTAACATGTTGGTTGAAGTTTACAATTCAACTGTTCAATGCAAATTCATTTGTATGGGGCATAAAAATCCTCAAACTTGAGTAGATCATGTTACTATTACAATTACTGCCCTAATTTTAAACTTACAGATATCACTCATTACGGAAAAATTATTAAATTATTAAAAATTGTCTGTGGCATCGATCTTTATAATCCCACCCCATTTTCCCAATAGGAGCAATACTCACATTATCCTTAAATAATAGATTCTGAAAAGGTAAAACGTGAAACAACAAAATCTTTACCTCAAGTCTATCCTTAAGTGACCCACAGGATCTTACCACACATTAGAATTTGATTCTACTTTTTATACAAATAATTCACTTCTCCAAGACTTTCCTAAATCCTGAAGCATAAAACTTTAGATATACAACATGTATTTTCTTTATTAACAATGTAATAATTTGGCCCTGTGTCTGAAAACAAGTTTTAAGAAAACTGATTAACACCAGATGGTAATATCAAAATAGAATTGCTTTGTGAAGATGGTGTTTCTTCCCTCCTTTTTTTTTTTTTGAGATGGAGTCTTGCCTGTCACCCATGTTAGAGTACAATGGCTTCATCTTGGCTCA